>NW_024719039.1:0-31307 GCF_018991925.1 Homarus americanus | reverse complement strand
GTTGTGTTGTGTTGTGTTGTGTTGTAGGGAGGTTGTGTTGTGTTGTACGGAGGATTGTGTTGTGTGTAGTATTGTAGGGGAGAGTTGTGTTGTGTTGTACGGAGAGTTGTGTTGTGTTGTATTGCAGTTGTGTTGTGTATGGAGTTGTGTTGTGTTGTATTGGGGAGAGTTGTGTTGTGTTGTGTTGTGTTGTAGGGAGAGTTGTGTTGTGTTGTACGAAAGTTGTGTTGTGTATTGTAGGGAGAGTTGTGTTGTGTTTGAGGTGTTGTGTTGTATTCAGTTGTGTGTATTGTAGGGAGGATTGTGTTGTGTTTGTATTAGGGAGAGTTGTGTTGTGTAGTATTGTAGAGAGTTGTGTTGTGTTGTATTGCAGTTGTGTTGTATTGTAGGGAAATTGTGTTGTGTTGTATTGTAGAAAGACAAACAAATAGACATACATATATAGGCAGACATTCAAACAGACAGAATAAGACAGACGCATAGAAACATAAAGGGACAGACAGATAGAGATAGACAAACAGAAACCGACAGTCAGATGGACAGACACAATCAGACAGACAGACAGGGGCAAGCATACAACCGGAGACGAAGACACACAGAGACGGACGGACAGACAGACAAATTAAGGCAGAAAGTTAGACAGACAAACAGTCTGACAGACTGATTAAGCAGACAGACAGACAGAGATCGAAATACTGAGACAGATAGAAAAAGAAAAAGAGCAAACAGTCATACAGAATAAAGACAGACAGAAAGAGACGAACAGACATAAACAGACAGACAGACAAATAACAGACAGATACAGATAGACAGACAGAGTAAAGAGAATGAGACAAAGAGAAAGTGACAGAGAGACAGACACATGCACACAGAGACAGACATACAGGCAGATAGAAACAGAAAGAACAA
Organism: Homarus americanus; assembly: GCF_018991925.1. Classification (NCBI taxonomy): domain Eukaryota; kingdom Metazoa; phylum Arthropoda; class Malacostraca; order Decapoda; family Nephropidae; genus Homarus; species Homarus americanus. The sequence goes on along the minus strand of NW_024719039.1, from coordinate 30,398 downwards.
ACAACGCCGACAGGAGACATCGAGATATATAGACAGACAGAGAGACAAACCGTCAGGGATATACAGACAGAAAGAGAGAGACAGAAAGACATACAGAGACAGACGGACAGACAGACATAGACAAACAGACAGACAGAGTGAGAAAGGCAGACAGACAGAATGAGAAATGCAGACAGACAGACACAGACAGAGACAAACAGACAGAGTCTGACAGACAGACGGACAGATATGCAGAGATAGACGGACAGACAAACAGGCAGACAGACAGATAGAAAGAGAGACAGACAGAGAGCAGACAGACTGGCAGACAGAGAAATATGCAGAGACAAACAGTGAGTAACACGGACAGACAGACAAAAAGCGGATGAACGGAGACAACAAATTCTCCTAAGGAATCCTACCTTATAAATCAACACCCCCCTCCTCCACCCCCTCCCACAACAAAAATAATAAATAAATAACAAAATAATAATAAATAAATACATTAATAAAAAAATAATAAATAACATAATAAATAAATAAATAAAATAAAATAAAATACCAACCAACCTCCAAACACAACCTCCCCCCCTCACCAGACAAAGCCGCACAGAAATACTTACAATTCTCCATACCCAACCTCAGCGACAACCCCTCTCAATAAAAACAACCTAACTTAACAAATCCTCTCAACAAAAAACAGACAGACAGAGAGAGAGACAGAACAGACAGGCAGAGACCAACATTGTGGAAAGACAGAGAGACTGAGACAGACAGATAGACAGAACGAGACAAACACAGACACAGACAGACATTGACAGACATTGTAAAAATAGACTGGCAGACAGAGAGACAGACTGACGGACAGACAAACAGAGACAGACAAAGATTGAGATACAAAGACAGACAGAGACTGAGAGACATACCTCCTATACACAACACAACCAACCCAACAACCCCCAATTAAAACCATAACTGGAACGCTACGAGAGGTGTGTGGGTCAGCCTGCCACAAGAGAGGTGCTGCCACTCTGCTACTTGAGAGAGGTGGCTCACGAGAGCAAGCAGTGGCCGCAACGCTACGAGAGTGTGCGGCTGCCAGCTACGAGAGAGAGGTGTGCGGCCGCAACGCTTACAGAGGCAAAGTGGCTGCAACGCTGGGCGAGAGAGGTGCGGGCTGCCTGCTACGAGAGAGGTCTGCGGTCGCCCACACGAGAGAGGTGTACCGCCGCAACGCTGGCAGGTGCGCCACAACACTACGAGAGAGGTAAGTGTGCGGGCCGCAACGCTATGAGAGAGGCGTGCGCCGCCTCCGCTACGAGAGAGCAGCCCGCGCCGCAACGCTGGCTTATAGGCGTAAAAGCGTCGCCCGGGCGCATGGCAGAGTAACCGCTAATGCAGAGAGGTAGCTGGGCCGCAACGCTAAGGGAAGAGAGGTGGTGCGGCTGCAAACGCTACGGTGCGCTGCCCGCCACGAGAGAGCCCGCGTTGCCCGCTACGAGAGAGGTAGGGCAACAAGAACGCTACAAGAGAGGCAAGCGGCCGCAACGCCATTACGAGAGGCGCGCTGCAACGCTTACGAGAGAGGTATGGCCGCCTGGGCCAGAGAGAGTTTTCCTGTGCTGCCTGCCACGAGAGAGGGAAGCGTCAACGCTGCCAAGAGAGGCACGCAACACCACGAGATATGTGTGCAGCAGTTCACACGAGAGAGGTGTGCGCCTCAACGCCACGAGAGAGGCGTGGCTATTCTGCTGTGAGAGAGGTGCGGCCATTCTGCTACTTAGAGAGGTGTGTGTAGCCAACGTACCGAGAGAGGGGTGTGCGGCTCAATGCTGAGAGAGGTGTGCGACCATTCTGCTATGAGAGGTGTGCGGGGCTCAACGTACTGGGAGAGAGGTGTGTGCGGGCTCAACGTTAATCGAGAGAGTGTGCGGGCAACGCTACGAGAGAGGTGTGGCTGCAACATCTGCCGAGAGTGTGCAAAGGCAACGCTTACGAGAGGTGCGGGGTTGCAACGCTTACGAGAGAGGTGTGCGGCACACGACGAGTAGTAAGTGTTTTGGCCACACACCTTCAGAACACAAAAAAAGCGTATTGTAACAATACTATACTCAAATCATCTTTTTGTATTATACAATATCATAACGGCATGTGGTCCAGGGTTTTATAAAGTGCCAAACAGATAATGCAGACTGTGTTATCTGTTGTACTTTTATATTAATACTGACCCAGACTTACAGCACCCCACTGAGGCTAATTCAAAATTTCACCATTCATACTGTAAATATAATTAATGAAGTTGCTGAAACTTCTCAATTTAGTAAAAAACTATAATTCAGCCCATTACTGTAGTGATGACTTGTAGTGATGATGGATGGTGTTATATGTAGTGATGATGGATGGAGTTATATGTAGAGATGATGTATGATGTTATATGTACTGACGATGGGTGGTGTTATATGTAGTGATGTTGGATGGTGTTAAATGTACAGTAGTGATGATGAATGGTGTTTTATGTAGTGATGATGGATGGTGTTATATGTAGGGATGATGGATGGAGTTATATGTAGTGATGAGGGATGGTGTTATATGTAGTGATGATGGATGGTATTATATGTAGTGACGATGGGTGGTTTTATATGTAGTGATGATGGGTGGTGATATATGTAGTGATGATGGATGGTGTTATATGTAGCGATGATGGGTGGTGTTATATGTAGTGATGATAGGATGGTGTTATATTTAGTGATGATGGAAGGTGTTATATGTAGATGATGGATTGTGTTATATGTAGTGATGATGGATGATGTTATATGTAGTGATGATAGGATAGTATTATATGTAGTGATGATGGATGGAGTTATATGTAGTGATGATGGATGATGTTTTATCTAGTGACGATGGGTGGTGTTATATGTAGTGATGTTGAATGGTGTTAAATGTAGTGATGTTGGATGGTGTTAAATGTACAGTAGTGATGATGAATGGTGTTATATGTAGTTATGATGGGTGGTGTTAAGGATAGTGATGGTGGATGGTGTTATATGTAGTGATGATGGATGGTATTAAGTGTAGTGATGATGGATGATGTTATATGTAGTGATGATGGGTGGTGTTCAGTTAAGTGATGATGGATGGTGTTAAGTATAGTGATGATTGATGGTGTTAAGTATAGTGATGTTGGGTGGTGTTATATGTAGTGATGATGGGTGTTGTTAAGGATAGTGATGGTGGATGGTGTTATATGTAGTGATGATGGATGGTATTAAGTATAGTGAAGATGGATGATGTTATATGTAGTGATGATGTGTGGTGTTAAGTATAGTGATGATGGATGGTGTAAAGTATAGTGATGATGGGTGATGTTAAGTATAGTGACGATGGATGGTGCTAAGTATAGTGATGATGGATGGTGTTAAGAATAGTCACGATGGGTGGTGTTAAGTATAGTGATGATGGATGGTGTTAAGTATAGTGATGATGGATGGTCTTAAGTATAGTAATGATGGATGGTGTTAAGTATAGTGATGATGGATGGTGTTAAGCATAGTAATGATGGGTGGTGTTAAGTATAGTGATGGCAGATGGTGTTATAGGTAGTGATGATGGATGTTGTTATGTATAGTGATGATTGATGTTATTACATGTCGTGATGATGGTATGCATATGTGCAGAAAGGGCGGTGTAATGCATCAAGTGTGGTAGCATTAAGTTAGTGTTAAGGTGTAAGCAATGCTTGATTCTTCTCGCTTTCAGCTATTGCCACTGGCTAGCCCTCGTGGTGAATAGGGAAGCAACCTTGCCTAAGTCTTTCTCTTCCAGTACACAGCCTCTTCACCATTAGGAAAGTTCTTCGAGGTAGTAGATAATGACGATAATTACGATGTTATTTACTTAGACTTTAGCAAAGCATTTGGCAGAGTACCACATCAGAGACTTCTGAGAAAAGTTAAGGCTCATGGTATTGAAGGGAAAGTTTTAAATTGGATATAATCGTGGCTCACCGATAGAACACAGAGGGTCAGCATAGATGGTGTTAAATCTGAGTGGGGCTGTGTAACCAGTGGGGTTCCCCAGAGGTCAGTACTGGGCCCACTCTTGTTCATAATCTATAAAAACGATCTAGATACTAGGATCAGCAGTGACATAAGCAAGTTAGCGGATGACACCAAAATAGGGCGGCAAATTAATTCAGAGCTGGATGCAAATGCACTACAGGAGGATTTAAATAAACTGCAGGAGTGGTCAGAGACTCAGAGAAATGGCAAATGAAATTCAACACCAGCAAGTGCAGCATACTTAATATTGGTAGAACAAATACTGTCAACGTATACAGCCTTAACAACATCAACCTAGAAAGGTCGACTTGTGAAATTGACTTAGGGGTACTTGTAAGGTCGGACCTACGGCCTAGAAAACAGTGCGTTAATGTTCGAAATAAGGCATGCAGAGTATTAGGTTTTATATCTAGAAGTGTAAGTAATTAGAGTGCAGAGGTCTTATTGCAACTATATATTGCGTTCGTCAGGCCGCACCTTGATTATGTGGTTCAGTTCTGGTGAAATTATTGTAGAATGGATATCAATTCACTGGAGTCGGTGCAGCGAACAATGACGAAAATGATTCCAGGACTTAGAAACCTTCCATATCAAGATAAGTTAAAGAAACTAAACTTGCATTCCCTAGAAAGACGAAGAGTGCGGAGAGATATGATAGAAGTATTTAAGTGGGTGAAAGGAATCAATAAAGGTGACATCGATAAAGTTCTTATAAAATCCGAGCAGGATAGGACTCGGAGCAACGGATTTAAGTTGGATAAGTTTAGGTTTAGGAGGGAGACAGGAAGGAACTGGTTCACAAATAGGGTGGTGGACGAATGGAACAAGCTTAGCAACTTTGTAGTAAGTGCTGGAACGCTGGAGAGTTTTAAAAGGAGGCTAGATTGATTCATGGATGATAGAGAGTGGTAGTAACTCTCGAGAGGAGCTGCCATGCACAGGCCAACCGGCCTATTGCAAACTCCTTATTTTCCTATGTTCTTATGTTCTTATCATTTTACCTTAGCTGGATGATCGTCATACTCGATTCCGAGTGACAGCAAAGTAGTAGTAGTAGTAACCTAGCTCTCGATGCAGCACACAGGAGGAACGAGAACGATAAGATTAGGGCATATGAGGAGATTATTCAAAATATTGATCAAGGCAGCTTCACTCCTCTGGTGTTCACAACCTCTGGTGGGATGGGACCAAGTGCAAGATGTTTCTACGCCAGACTTGCGGAGGTGATCTCCGAACAGAAGCAGCAGCCCAGAAGTTATGTTGCAGCCTGGATGAGATGTTGACTGTCCTTCTCTCTTCTTCACCCGGCTTTGTTCTGCGTCAGGGGAACGAGAGCTTCGTCCCCAATGCCAACAACAGCTGCAGATATTGACTATGAGGCTACAGTCACTGAATGCCACATAGATCTGCAGGTCAACTAATTCAACACAGATAGGATAGTTACTTATGTATTAGGATATTTAATATTAAGGTAATAAAATGGCGGCGAAGGTGTGGCTATTGGGGGAGGCTGGAGGCCACGTTAGTGAAACACCCCCACTTAACCCCAGCAGAAAGATCACTTCTTGCACTTCCATCAAGACTGGGAGGTATGGGACTAACCAATCCAGAGGAGATTGCTGCCACTGAACATCAAAATTCACTTAAGCTCACGGCAGTCCTCATGGACCACATAATAGCCCAGAACGCAACAGGGGAGGCGGATACCAGTGAAGTAAACAATATTCGTAGGTCCATTACGACAGAACGACAGCAATGCCAAAATGATAAGCTGCAGCAACTGTTGCTGCAGGTACCAGAAAGTTTGAAAAAAAAGTAGCTATAGCGCAGGAGGTGGGCGCCTCGAACTGGTTAACTACGTTACCAATAAGGACAAATGGTTTCAGTCTCAATAAACAAGAATTTACAGATGCCATTGCTCTAAGGTATGGTGGAGGCGAGCCAAGGCGTGGGGACGTGAAGCAGCAGGGACAACTACCAAAGGAGAGGTGTCACTGGCCAGAGGTAGGGGTAGGGCGGCAGCAGGGTAGTTGCTGCTCCCTTCGTGCACCCTGTTGGCGTATTTTACCTCGAGAATCGGTGTTGGGAAGTCCTGGGAGATGATGGCCAACTCTTGGCATGTCTGTAGGACAGCAAAGGAGTCGGGACGCCATTATGCACGTCAATCCAGGCTTGACATGAACTGTTGCCAAAGGTAATCTGTGCTTGGGGTGAACATAGGGCTTGGGCCATCTGTGAACCATCTGCCGTGACGCGGAGGTCCTTGGGAGGCGGTCCTAGATCGCTTGGAGAGAGCCCCAAGCATTGCAAATGCTGGGGACCGATGACCCTAGCCTCAGCGCCGGTGTCGGGCAGCATCTCGAGACAGGATGACACTCTGCAGTAGGTCACGATGACGCTGACGTGCTGGGGGACTTTGTTCCTGGGACGCGAGGAGTACACCCTCCTAATATAGGTCGGGCTTTGTCCAGGGTCGTCGTGCCTCTGATTTGGCGAATGTGGGCAGCCCTCACTGGTGGAAGGGCGCTGCTGCTTCCGCCGACGCTGTCCCTTAGGTTTGTTGGTCGGACAACACTTGTCGTAGTGGGCCAGACGACCACACACATTCCACTGGACGCGTTTGGCTGGGCACGGTACCGTAAGTGACCAGTGGCCCTTGCGGTCACAACTGTCGCAGGTAGACTCAGCGGCTGGACATACCTGTGTTCCGTGCTGCTTACCACAGCTGTTGCAAAGGAGCTGGGCGTGGTGGGCATTGTGGGCATAGGCGTTGGGGCAGACTTCTTGTCTTTCTTGTATTGGGACATAGCCCGTACGGCTGTAGGGGGAGCTCGGATGGCAGAGGTAGCACACATGGCAGCCTCGTAGGAGCGACATACTGTCAATACATCCTTAAGAGAGGAAGGGAAACTCGAGGGAGGTGAGGCGTTGGACAAGCTCCTCGTCCTTAACACCTATCAGGATCTCCTGCTCCAACTGGGTCTCCTCGCACTGCTGGTGATTACCGGGACATATGTCTATCTCTTCCAAGGCTCTCTTGAGTCGTACGTAGAAATCTTCAAAATTCTCGCCCTCCATCTGTCTACAGCTAAACGCTTCCCTCCTGCGGAGAGCTTCATTCCGCTGACCTTTGATGTGCCGTTCTAGAACATCCAGTACCTCCTCTACAGATAATAAAGACGTCGGGGGCACTTGCAACGTGTGTTCCAACACATGCTGCGTTCCCAGAGACAGGCACATACATAGCTGAATGAGCTGTTTGGTCTGTGGCAAGCTCTGGAGATCCACCATTGTAGCATAATCAGTCCGCCGTCGCCGCCACTCACGAAAAGTCTGGAAAGTCTCATCAGGCTTCAAGGTGGGTGGGGGTTGGACAAACACTTTGGTAGAGGGTGTTGACGAGGTATCTGAGCCAGTCGGTACCTGAGTAGTGGAAGGGCCAAGGGCTTGATTAGCAGTGAGGCTAGATATCAAAGCTGCAAACCGTTCGTTATCTTCCAATCTCCTTTGGTGGTCCTCAGCATGTCTTTTCACTTCTTCCTGACGCCTCTCTTCCCTCAAAAGCTTCATCAGAGCAATTATCTCTGAGGACGAGGCTGAGGGTCGAGGGGTGTGGCTAGGAGAGGGTGGGGGGTCGCCCACTGACTGGTCATCCATCTCTGTAGAGCTGTCATCCGTCTTATTTATCCGGGAGCTAGGGACACCGTTGCGTGAGGCCCGGGGCATAATTACTTTATCTGTATATTGTATCTCAAATCAATGTTGACCCGTCAGCCCGTCGTATCAACCAGATCTGAGACAACAAAATTAATTGAATACACAAATAAGTAACTTATATATATATATAAAATATATATGAAGAAATGACCGTGGTCAGTGTGTTCATGCTTGGGTTGGTGTGTGTAGGCGCGTGGAGCGCTGAGGGAGGCGAGGCAGTGGGGGGTGTGCAGTGGGGGGTGATTTACCCTTGAGGCAGCCTGGGACGGTCGCACTGATGCACCACTCTTCACAAATGCCCTATATCAGCCTTCCACCTTAGGGAATCCTTTAAAACAAGGACACACACTTTAACACTACACACACACTAGGGGCACTTAAAGACACTTCACAGGAAATTGCGGTCACTGCACACTGCTCAAAACTCCTTGGTCATTCAAACGAATTTTTGGGGGAGGCAATGGCGACGGATGACGGAGTTGACGGAGGAGGTCTACCGGCCTTGATTTTACACGAACGCACTTATTTTAACTTATTCGATCACTTGATACTCACTGCGCCATGGAGATGTTCGGGGTACTTGTTTCTAACTACAGGGGCGAACATAAACACCTGTAGAGTTCTGTAGGTTCTTATTAACGGAAATATACAGGAGTGCTCTTACAAGCGCAGGTAGTCCTTACACTTCTATAGGGTCAACTGACCTCACTCTGACCTCTCAGGCGACATGTGGTAAGTGGTATACTAGCAGCTTCCAGATGTCGCCAGGCACATTTATCTAAGCGTGTGGTGACATGAAACAAGGGCATTGCTACACGCTACTGACTAGAGAATTAATGTGTATATATAGAGTACATACATGGTATACATACAACAAACATAATATACATACATGTGTGTTAGGTTAGGAAGCATGGTTCACCGGTATTGGTGGACTCGGTAACTTCTTAATAATAGTGACAATACTTTTGTGTGTAGTAAATAATATTTTTTCAGTTACTAATGTATGCTGTGTGCATTTAATATTTCCTTATAATTTCAATTTCAGGTATAACCCTTGTTCCCCAGAGTAGTGTTTAAGTTAGGTTAGGAGGTGTGTATCTGTTGGGGTAATATAATTTTGCTGAGTGCCCTGAAGGCCTACTCAGGGTGGAGTTAATAAGTTCTATTTTTTTATACCATTTTTTCAGTGCTGGATATCTTTTGTTGAGTGCCCTTAAGGCCTATTCATTGTAGAGTTATTGATTTCCTGTTTCTTTATAAAATTTTCTCAATGATTGATATTATTTTGTTGAAAGCCCTTAAGGCCTGTTTCATGTGTGCAAGCAACATTTCTTAATACTTTAAATCTATTGTTGTCTAATGAGGCATTTTCTGAGTTTCTAATCATTGCAATATCATGTATAACTTTTATTCCCCAGAGTAGTGTTTTAAGTTCAGGTTAAGAGGTGCGCATATTGGTGCACCATTATTTGACTGTGTCTGTAGTGTTGGAGGGAATACAAGTGTCTAAATTTTACAGTGTGTCTCATTCATCCCAGTCACAGACGCTATCCTTCCACGGGTCACGGACAATTCATTTTGTTCAGTAAATTTAAGTGTTCTTGTGCTGGTTCGGGATTTCTCTCAAAGGGGCGCTTCCACTGCAATTACCATCTAATAATCTTTAATAAACCCCAAGTCTAGTGAGAAATTAAAGTCCAGTAAATTCCGACCGGTTACACACACATATATATATATATATATATATATATATATATATATATATATATATATATATATATATATATATATATATATATATATATATATATGTATAACACGAGGTCCAAAATGACGAGTTTCTTCAAGAGGAGGGAGCAAGAGGACTCAGAGTAGACAGAGGAGGAAAAGGAGTCGGATTCCTTGCCGGAGTTGGAGTCAGAGGAGTCAGAAAAAGTTGCACAATAAGTTGTAAATGTGTATAAACAAGCGGGTTGTGTACAAGCGGGTTGTATAAACTGGGCTGATGCGCACTCCCGTCTTGCCTCAGACGCCTCTCACTCACGCCTCTCACTCACTGTTATATATATCTTTATTTTCACTACAGTACATATTTCAAATGTAACAATAAATGTATGGAACAAGTTGTACATAAGTGTGATTTGCCTGAGTATACAAGTGGTGTAAAGAAGGGTTTTATGAACGGGGCTGATGCACACTCCCGTCTTGCCTCAGACGCCTCTCACTCACGCCTCTCACGCACTGTTTTTTTTTGCACGAAATTTGATTTACACGACCTCTTTAAGAACGTAACCCTCGTGTAAATCGAGAAGTACCTGTGTGTGTGTATATATATATATATATATATATATATATATATATATATATATATATATATATATATATATATATATATGCTGATAACCACAAGGAAAGAAGAAAACACGAAGTTCCCCAGCGCTTTCGTGTAATTCACCCCTGAAGATGTGAATTGCACGAAAGCGCTGGGGAACTTCGTGTTTTCTTCTTTCCTTGTGGTTATCAGCATATACCTAGATCACGCGCACCTACAGTGATTTACTTATATATATATATATATATATATATATATATATATATATTTCATAAGCCCAATAAAGCACGCGGACTTCTACATACAATCAACACCTCAACCCGCCAGGATTCGAACCCACGGTCCACAAGCCTATGACTGTGACCGTGGAACGCTAACCACTGGACCACCAGGATACTAAAAGCAGTCTTAGATTTTGTTATATTTCACACAAAGCCTGTTCAACGAGCTTATGGCGCCGTGAACCTCTAATGGGGACCACCCGTATATACACACAGGTACTTCTCGATTTACACGAGGGTTACGTTCTTCAGAGGTCGTAGTTTTCGCGAAATATTCATTTGTTATCACAGTTTGCTCTTTAGATATAAAGAAAACATTTTTCCTTCTTCGCGACGACTGGCCACTAGATGGCGGGCCAATCGTACACATATATACTTTCCTTGGTCTTTTGCTGAACTAGAGATTATAATTATTTTTATTTGTCCATTCTAATAATTTACTATGAAGTAGTTTTCTCTAATGTCCGGTGAATATAATTTTTTTAATTATTTAGTGCTATGTGTTTAGAACATTCACAGATATATTTCACTTATTTCCACATAGTGAATTTATCTGCCGCATTTTGAACACTTGCACGTCCTGCTAACTAGTCCATATTGACAGATGAACTCTTGGAGACAGTCTGCATCCTCAACAAGCACAGAGAACTTACGATTCCAATGATACTCGAAAGGTATTGGAAATGAATCAAAACCCATAATATGGGTTTCGATTCCAACAATATGATTCTCATCATTTATAAGATGAATAGGTTTAAGATCTTATTGCTCGGAAATAAAAAATTATATGGGGTTTGCATGTGTCATAGACAGAAGGCTCTCAATTGTGAAGACTAAACAAAAAAGCATTCAAGCCTACAATAAAGGTAGTAAAAGCCATGATGAGCTGCTCCGTCCTTTATTGCTAATTTAAGCGAGACAGGAATATTTACGGTAAAAATTATTTTAGCGTCATATGATCAGTTTTCGCCGTGTATTTACCCTACAATTTCCCTTATCCTCCATGTCCTGCCCAGTATAAATGATTTATGATTGCAGATAGAGAAAATGTAAAAAAAATATAAACTAGTTTTTGTATCGCTTTTATTTGTTAATATTATCCAAAGTATAACTGTTGAATATATGGAGAAAATATATAAACGTTTTCTGGAGCTAATTGTCTCCTAATCCTAATAAGCTTTATATCATAATGATCATAACACTGATTATGCAAAATACACAAATAATTACAGTATTAAAAAATATTTAAATATTTTTTTATACGAACACTTAGAATCAACTTTAGACTCCAAATATTTTCAACTTTAACTTTTCATTCATATAAGCTCTCATAACATGTAAATTTTAAAGGAGTAATTAATAAGCAAAATATAAGACACATCTGCTGCTTGGACAACTATGCGAAACAATGTCCATTGACTGTATATTGATCTGAAGTAAAGTGTCTGCTACATACCACATTAGATGTAATGAATTGTTGATTTTTTTCCCTTCAAATACGCCATATTTAGTGTGTGCAGCCATTCCAAGCCCCCGTTAAAATTGTTCGATAATTAACATTATACAATATGAACTAGCCCTTTAACCTTTGATTCTTGAGGGGTTAATTGGCTGGAACATGTAAAAGTATATAGGGTTTTTAGTAGCGAAAACCCAACTGTATTTTCTGTATTTATTAAGAAAATATATTATATACAGTTCCACGTGTATATCACAGTAACTTAATCACTGTAGCTATGAGCGTTAAATGAGGATGGAGGCTATGTTAAATAGCACTTCTAAAATACGTCCTGTTGGTGTGAGGGGTTAAGTGAAAATGCGTAGGGACCCATCGAGGGAAAAAAGGAAATATATCAGATGTCCTCCCTCGAAGGAAGACGGAACCATCCACGATGGCTCTCAATAACGTCTTCCTCTAGTCAAGGATATCAAACTACTGAGCACCAAGTGACGCAACTTCCTGTGGGCACACCTTAACACGTGCTCTGAACATGCTACCTCATAGCTAGTGGAAAGTTACGAGGGGTGATAGAGTATATAAGTCTAATGTAATTAACTAATTTTTATAAATACTTCTGCCTATAAGACAGGGGCCAATACTTCGCTCGGTCACACCTTCCAAGCTCCGCGAGGAATAAACTAATCTCGCAGAAAAACCCAATACATATACCCATCCATGTTACATGCATATGTGTGTGAACACTAAACTGGGGAAGCTGACACCTGCGGTTGAACAGCTACCCAATTCCTAGTTTGAAATGCCTTATGGAGAGTATATTATGTACAATGGCAAAATTGGAAGATTCTGACTTACAAAACAAAAATATTACTGCCAATATCAACACAATAGTGGAAATCGTTAACTTGGGTAAACAAATCCCGTAATAACATGGCAAAAGTAAATCTCGCCTATTTCGTGTATAAGAACGGTTCTTAGCAATGTACAAGTTTTGCTACTAAAATCACGCTGGATGATTGAGTGTGTGGTGCTTGGGACTCTTCAACGAAACATTCATTTTTGCTGAGAGCAATAGTACATTTGTGAAGGGTTCTACCACAGTGTGGCTGAAAATTTACATTCTGTGATAAAATAGAATTATCATATTTGTAGTTTGAAACGATGTGTCTATGACATCATTAAAATTAATAGCATTATTAACCTGACATATTTGCGGTTTGAACATTATTATAGAACTATCATATCTGTATTTTGAAAAGATGTGTCTATAACATCATTAAAATAAAAATAAAACTCTCATATTTGTAGTTTGAAAATTATTAACATTATTAACCTGACATATTTGCGGTTTGAACATTATTAACAACCAAAGAGTAGTTTTGAGTATCTAAGTACAGCACTGGGTAATTATTCGTTTTATAATATGGCCTAGGCTTCGGTATGATAGTTTTTTTATTTTTAATGACCTGTGTTTTGTAAGATTCAAGCCTTCATTTCAATGTCATGTACTAAAACTAATATTAAACCAGCACTGAAGTCGTTACATAATTTAATTTCCACAAAGGAATTTGGCCTACACATTAGAGTCATGGCTACTTGTCTTCGGAACTAGTTTTACACATTTGACAGGTTGAACATGCTGCAATCTTCTTCCCAAATGTAAACAAACTTCCGAAACGCAGTAAAAGACTCAGCCGTACCAGCGCCTTTTACAATTAGTGTGACATACTCCAAGGCATCTACACCGATATGCTGGAATAATAGTCCTTCCTTCATATGTCTTGTTTTATGCTGTACTTGGGGCAGCTGCTTACCGATCTTCCGTATATAGTCTTTGGGATTACGTTGAAGATATTTTGTTTAGGGATCCCGAGCTGGTGCTTGTGGACAATCCTGAGTCTTGGTCGCCTTAATACTGGAGATAGTCGCGAGTGGAGACTAGTGAATTCCATCAAGATCACCAGTGGAAGAATATATTTCTTTAGACTTTATGGTTGGTAGATTATTGCAATCTACTTGTTTTTAGATTATAATTATTGGTAAATGGATAACCCCTGGCTAACTGAACCGATCAATTAATCCCCTGGTCAACTCAATCCGTGGTCAACTCAACTCCTAGTCAAGTCGACCCCTGGTCAACTCGATCGTTGATCAATTCAACCTCTGGTCAACTTAACCCTGTCAACTCAACTCCTGGTCAATTCAACCCCTAGCAACCCTATCAGTTCAACCCACAGTCAACACAACCCCTTATAAATTCAGCTAGTAGAAATTTACCTTTAAACTAATTAAACGGCGACATCTAACCAACTATCTCTGCATTGGATATCAACAACCTCAGTCCTGCAATGGTGTGTTGAGCAGATTTTATTTTGGCGGGGGGATCATATATGATAGTGATTATATTACAACAGTATATTTGAGCAAGTGTTCTAAGACATCGAAGTTTGTCTGGATCCTTTTCATAGTTTTCAGCTGTTGCAACAAGGCGATTAGCCAAATTTACATATTTTTTTCTTAGTCTCTTAAGTTCTACACTTCAGCATTTTGTATTGACAAGTGATGAACAGCCATATCACGTTTCAGATCACTGAATGGAGTCCACTAGTTGTTTTAATTAAGTTCTGGAACACATTAAGTGGCTGGATTTGATGTAAACACTTCTTGCTGTTTTTCTTTTAATCTCGAAGCAGTTATATACAAAGATATAATCTGAGAGAATCAATTATAAATTCTCTCCAGGGAAGTGTTGTGAATAACACTTTGAGATATCACTTGAGTTAAGTGTCTGGCTTCCCAGTCCAAGTGGTGGTAGTCTACTACCTTCTCTGGGCATCTCAAGGCGTGAAAGAGCAAGCCGGTTGTATGATTAATCAGTTGACTTGCACTCGACCTTTGAGAGAGTTGCAAGCCAAGTTATCTGTGTGAATAACATGATGAATCAGTTGGTGAATAACTTGGTGTTATTCATTTTGGTGAATATCTATATGAGACAAAGGTGCTGTTAAACCAAGTCATCGGGGTTTAAATCCTAGGTATACCTAACCATGTTATAATAAAGTGTGCGTTAGCTGAACTGTTGCATTTGCACATGTTTTTTCGATGCCTTTCAGAAAATTTTCTTGGAAACTATTGTGTAGCTGGAGGACATTTTCCTGTAACAAAATATCATAACAGTCAAGAAAATGGCAAATATAATGTCAGGTATGATGAAACAAGGTAAGATTACTCCTGAAGATAAATAAAGGGAAGAGAATCCTGTAATGCAGGAAACTGCGTTTCATTAATGTAAGGCAGAAGTTTAAGCTTTTCAGAGACAATGTGAACGCTGCTGAAACTGATATTCAGTAAAAAAAGGCATGGGTACTAGTTCATAAGTGCAAGTTGATGGTGAGTAGGCAAGGTTGTGATTGCATTACTGCTGAGCTCACAATAGTATGGTGTTATATGATACCCTTCTACTACCAAATGTTTACCTAAACCCTGACATATGATTGTTACACTGGACTGCTTTAGAAAATAAAAATATTGCACATTATTGCCATGCACGTGAAACATTAACCTATGAGGTAGCTTCTGCAGTCCGGGTGAAAGCGAGATCATAAGCAGGACATACATGTAAGTGTAAGTATGTTGACTTACAATGAGTCAGGACTTCATGCTTAGTCATATCAACTAACGAAAAATCTTCTGAAACCGCTATTAGTTCAGTTTCTCTGTTAAGAACCAATAGATCGTTATTCGCCTTTAATGGAAATGGTTCCAAATGCCATGCATTAAACTTCTGTTGTGATATTAGTGGAATGTGTCTTAGTATTTCCTCATGGGTTAAGGATGCCTCCAATAAGGGGGTAATAATATTCCATATCATGCTCCTGAAAGATAGGAGTTAAATGATAGTCAGTTTCAGCTACATGTAAAGCGGCAATAAGTTGACAAACCGGCAACAGTTGTGCATCTACACGACCTAAACCTGCATTCACTAAATCAGTTATGAGCTAATCATTGGTAACTGTGAAAGCTTGCACAGAGGCTTCAGCTGCATGCATATATTCTGTAAAGCAGAGTAGCCATTCAAGTGTAGGCACTGACCGTGTAAATCCATGGACAACACATGTTAGATGATTAGTTTCGTCAGCAATAACATTCATATGAGAGTTCAGGGTCTGTATTGCCTTGTAGGACTGTGCAATGGCCATATTCTGTTTCATGACTGCTTCTGAAACTGCGTTCATTCGTATCCCGAGTTTAACTACGGCTTCTGTGATTGCCGTACCAAACAGGGTGTTTCTTATTAAACCAACAAAATTAAAGAGAACACGTTTTTGACGTCAATGAGTATGTACATTCTTCCCGATGTCTTTAGGAGACGTAGGTAACTTTCCCTGGAAGTGCCTTACGCGCTTGAATAGACTCTTCATACGGGCGTTCTGAAGTGAGATGGTTTGTCGAAGGGATGTAGAGATGGTAGACTGTTGTTTGAGATCTTTCAGGGTGTGCACAGCTGTTTCAATGTGGACAGATATGGACCCCAGGTGCACAGGTATGAGCACTAATCCATGGAACTGGTATGACGTCTTCCACTACAAGTACTTTGCTATTGACCTCAGCGTAACTAAACAGTTACGAGGTCTTCCACCACAAGTACTTTGCTCAGTGGGGCAACTAAACCTCCGGGTTTCATGATGTCTGCTGGGGATGCGGCTGTTATCACTGCGCTCCATGCCAAAAGGAGTAGCGATATCCAAGCCATGCCTGAAAGGGGCGAGGATAATTAATGTTTCCTGTTTGCTGATCGCAGTTTTTGACGATATGTATTGTCTATTGTTGTAGCGTGTGGAGCAACTGTCGTACTACAAGTAGGATGCAATTGACTGACATCAGGGGGCCCTACTAAGTCTCTGCTGGCCATTTTCATTCTATCTACATGTAATATGTCTGTGACGTTTGTCTTTGGCTCAACTACATGGAACTTGTTTCCATGTCCTTTCGCTTTAATTTAGACAAAAGTTTTGATATCCATTCCGGCGCTTTTATCATTACTTCGTCTCCTATTTCTAGAGTTACAGGCTTAGCCTTTTTATGTTGCTTGCAGATCACTTCAGCACGTGAAGCTGCTAAATTCTTTCGTACCTTCTCATGGATGTTTGTAAAAATATTGATGTGATTCTTAGCATAGTCATCCATGTTGTACACAGGTTGTGGAATTCCTGCTAGTTGATCATAGGGCAAGCGTTTATCGGTACCATAAATTCTGTAATATGGCGATTTGCCTGTAAAGCTATTGATAGTTCCTCCCAGTATGCATCGGATTCACCACGTGTCAGAGAATCTCAAGAATTTTATGATTTGTTCGCTTGACCAACCCATTTGAGGGTGAATGGTAGGCGGTTGTGTGATGTCGTGTTGTTGACATATTGCTGTTATGAGTTGATTCTGAAATTCTGCCCCGTTATCTGAGAGTATTACTCTACGTGTAGAAAAATGACAGATGAGATGAGTGACTAACGCATGAGCCACTGCTTCGGCAGACTTATTCTAAATGGTACCACAAATCTAGAGAAGTGGTCAACGCACACAAGTATGTAATTAGAGCCTTGATGGCTTTTTGGTAATTGCAATAAATCGATTGCAACTGTATCCCATGGACGTTCAGGCGTCGGGTATTCTATGATTGGAGCGGGGTCCATCTTTGTTCCCTTGTGTTTCCACTAGATAAACACTTAGCTATGTGATGCTCTATGTCGATCCTCATAACTTTCCAATAATATTTTCGTCAAATATCCGTCAGTCATCTGCCTCGCCCCAGATGCCCAGCTTGGGGTGCTTCATGGAAGAGGATGAGGATGTTTTCCTTTAGGGGTGTAGTAATAACAATTTGATAGATTGACTACTGTTGTGTTTTTATTGAGTGATACAGTCTGCTGTGCCGTAGCTCAAACTGTGAGAGTGATAGAGGTAGTTTTGGCAAATTTACCTCATCTCCTGATTCTAAGACATAGATTACCTTGGACCACTATCGATCCTGTAGTTGTTCTGCCCTTAACTGTGACAGGGTGAACGTGTGTAGTGGCGTGACTGGAGCTACGTGTCTGGATAGCGAATCAGGTACCACGTTCGCACGACCCGACAAATATTTGAAGTCGGGTACCAACTCCTGTATGATCAGATACCAGCGAGTAGACGCAATGATAAGTTCTTCTCATGAAATAGTTGTCACGGCTACATGATCTGTGTGGACTGTGATCGGATATCCAAAAATGAGATCCCGAAATGCTTGAGAGCACACCCTACAGCAAATGCTTCCAAGTGAGTAGCTGAATAACGTGTTTCTGCATCGTTAAGGGTGCGACTGGCGTATGCTATTACATGCCATTTCCCTTGATGATCAGTTTGTTTGAGCATAGCCCCTAGCCCTTGGACAGAGGCATCGGCGCACGTGGTAAATGGTTTGGTGTAGTCCAGAAAGGCTAACACTGGAGCGTTCGATACGGCGCTCTTAAGGGCATTAAAACTGTCCTCTTGTTCTTTGTTCCAGTTATACTCTACGTCCTTTCTGAGGAGTCTGTTCAGTGGTCTGGCAGACTTGGCATAACCTTCAATGAAAGAACGGTAATATCCTAAAAATCCCAGAAACTACGAAGTTGATCTGCATTCTTGGGACAAGCAAACTGCTTCACCTCCTTTACTTTGCAATCTACTGTGTGAATACCGGTGCCTTCCCCTAAGTGTCTGAGAAAATAGATCCTGGATTTAAGAAATTCTCATCTGGAAAGTTTCACTTCCAATCCAGCTATATGTAGCTTTGTGAAGACATCTCGTAGTTTCTTTAAATGGCTTTGTAAATCTTTGCTTACTATGATAAGATCAGCTAGATAGGCATAGACTGTGTTACCTATCATTCCAGCAAACACGGCATTTATCATTCTTTGGAATGTTAGCGGCGCATTCATTAAACCAAATGGCATTCATAAGAGTTCGAAATTTCCCATTGGTGTACTGAACGCTGTTACCTTGCGGGATTCCTTATGTAAGGGAATTTGCTAGTACCCACTAAGAAAATCTAGGTTACTGAAGATGGCGTTGTCTTTTTCTAGAGATTATAGTAAGTCATTTAGGACAAGCATTGGAAACTTGTCTGGTACAGTTGATTGGTTGACTCGTCGAAAATCTATGACTGGTCTCCATCCTCCATCTTTCTTGGAAACTATGAATAGAGTCGAGTTCCATGGTGATGAGGAAGGTTGGATTACTTCTTGTTCCACCATTTCTTGTACCATTTATTCGACTACGGCCCTTTGGCTGTGGGGTAGCAGATATGCTGGTATCTAGATCGGGTGAGTGTCCGGCTTAAGTGGAATGTGATGGGCTGTCAGCGTTGCTTTACTTAGGGGTTCTCCAGATAATGCTAGGGTTTCCTTGAACTCGGCTAGTAATTCTAAATTTTAGAATGACCGAATACTTTCACGTGTGAAGCTATTAACTCTACTTTATCTTCAATAGTGGTTTTTCGGTCGATTCCCCTAGTGTTATACTACCTATTGGTAAGTCTATTGGTAATTCTATTGGTTCTGCGACGACTGCTTTGTCATAAACAAGGAAATTACCTAAACAACATTCATTTCTTAAAGTTATTGGTCTCCTAGTTCTATTGAGAACGAGAACATCTGTGAGACTACCTGAGCTGCTTGAGCATAAGGTAGTCTCAAGTGGCAAGCCTTTCACTCGTACATTTTCACTCAGACACACAACATCTGTTCTTTTACTCACATTTGGCAATCGTACTGTGATTCTAGTTAGTTCCTGACTATGTAACTGTAGTACACCAGTTGACACAGCAGGCGCTAAAATCCAGTTTTTGCCGCTTCCATCCAGAATGTCCATTGAGCTTCTAGGTTGAGTTTAAAGGAGTGACTCCGTAACTAATTGCTTCTGTGCGATAAACTATCCCGCGCCTGTCGAGGCAGTTATTACACCACCCGAGCGAGGTAAGCAGCGGATGTGAAGTTTGCATTGAGTAGTAAGCTTTCTTGTTATACGTTATGGTGTGATTTATTAGCTGAACGTTATTGTTGTTCTGCTTTAGTGTGGAAAGACCGATTAACCTATCTGCAGGCAAAGAAAAAGCCTTTACTATGTAGAAATTAGCCAGAAACGCTTTTCTGGACCTAGAAAAACGGATTTATCATATTGCTTAATTAGATTCCTGCCACACCGGACAGAGGAATGTCTGTAGGTCTTATTGACCACTTAATAGGAGGATATCATTGCTTGAGTTCATTGACCGATGCTAATGAGATAATATTGGCACTGGCTCCCGTATCTATGTTTCGGGATAATTGACTCTTACCTATCCTCGTTGGTACAGTCAACATCTCCACTTTGTTTAATACTACGATTAATGAGCCTGTGATGACTGTGTTGTTTTCTTGCACCGTTGACTCTATCCTAGATCGTGTTGCTGGAGTCCGGCCAATTGCAAGAACGGTTATGGGGTGTAAGACGCCATTTACGATGACCTTCTTGCCCTGGTCTTTTTTCAGCAATATCGCCTTTAACATATGGAATTCTGCACTTTTCCAAGCTTTGGAGGAGTCTCGAAACAAGTTTCCTGGTGGGAATTATTAGCTAGTGCTGTACTCAAAATATCGAAACTTCGAGATCTCTCCAGAGCTTCAAAAGGGTGGTATAACTGAAACAAGATCAGGGCAAGAAGGTCATCGTAAATGGCGTCGTACACCCCACGACTGTTCTTGCAATTGGCTAAACCTGAAGGCTGACTACGTGTCTCCCGTCGGTTTGCATGCTCTTACTTCATGCACTGTAGGTTCCTGCAATCTTCGCTATTATAGTATGGGGGACTCATGTAGCATACTCCATTTATTCGGAGTGCCTTTTGTGTTTGTAGGCATTTTATTAGCTGCATAGTGTCCTTGTAGACTTTATGGTTTAGTAGGATACTCTGGATTTTTAAAGTCCTGGGAGGATGCTTTCCCTTGATCTTGCCGTGTGTTTAGTGGGTTTTTGTTCTTTTGTCCTCCAAACCAACAATTAGCCGTAGCATGCCCCTTACGCTTGCAGATTTGGGTTCCTGTGGTAGGTTGTGGTTGTTCCTTAGAACTGGTTACGTGTGCTACTGACAGAGCCCGAGGAGTAGTTTCCACTGGATCAGAAATTTCCTCCACGTAATCTACAAGCTTAGTCTCTAGTTTATATTCTTTCTGCCTGGTTGCCTTGGTTGTAGTTTCGTGTAGCACCAGGATAAACTGTATGAACTCAATCATCTTGCAGAAATTTTCTCTAGTTATTTTTCCTTAGTGATCAAACCAATTTGAGGATGTCATGTAAGTTTTGAGATCCATTATAGTGTGTCCGACTAACGCTTGTGCTTCTTGTGCGTCAGGAGCAAACACGCTGGTACTTGTTTGCTCTGAAATCTTGAAAATCCAAGTAAGCGCACCTCCAATTGTACCTGACCCGAAAAATGATATGAATTGTCTCCTCATAAAAGGCTGAAGCGTACACCATTCTATTTTCCTGACTACCGGTTTTGACGTTGCTTCAGACGTAAGAGATTTTGTCCCCATCATTAGTAACATTAATGTTTCGCATTACTTCTTCGCACTTACCCAAAAATGTTACGGTATTATAATCTGCATCTTCAGCAGTAAATTCTTGCACCTTGATGTTATTTGGAAGCATTTTTACAGTTTCATAGACAGATGAGGTCTGTGGGTTAGAAGAACCACTTGTTGCCATTTTTGTTGTGTTAGTTAAAGCATTAGCATTATTAACAGGTAAGGGTAATGGGTGTTACCTGACCTAAGTTATCTAATGTGTAAATCCTCGAACTGAAAATCTATGAAATTTTCACAGCTTGCTAAGGAGTTAGTAGGTGTTAACTCTATTTGGCTAATATGTTGTAATTCTTCACGAGCAGTTGCCACTAGCTCCTGTGAATCTATAGATGACTGACTATCTGAGCCTGATTCACTAATTTCCTGTTTGAAACTCAAAAATTTTGGAAGAGGGTCCATAAATAGGGATATATATCACTTCACTTGCAACATAACACTCACTACGTTGCCCACTCAATGAGTAATGCGAAAGTATTTATAATGAGTTTGGGAAATGAAGAGAAAGAAAATTAAAAGTATATATAGTTTGTGTGATTCCTCTCTTACTTTATAAATGTGTTTATTTAGTTTTGATTTTTGGCAGTTGTGCACATAGTTTATTTTATATTGACTAGGTGTGAAGACTTCTTGAAGTTCACTTGTGTTTGTGTAGTCTGGAAAATAATGATTGTTTGTGACCTACCCGACCGAAGAGTCTGTAGAGTTTCGACGCCAGGTGGTGATGTCAGAAGTTGAGGACATCCTATTCTGGGAAGGAGGACGTCACACTTCTTGCGGCGATCAACCTGGGGGCTGACCTTTCTTGCTGCGATAAATCTGAGGCTGACCTTTCTTGTGGCGATCAACCTGGGACTGACCTTTCCTGCGCACTGGAGAGGCTTGATTGTTTAAGCAAGAGGCTTCTTGCTTGTCTGAAACCACGATGACAACCTTCCTAGTACTCCTGTGTTGCAGTGATGGTTAAAGGTTGGCTGGCTGTCTGTTTGGCTGGCTGGGACACTAAGACAAGATTCGGGTAGGCTCGACTGTGTGTCTGGTCCACTAGGGTGACCGTGAACTGCGAACTGGTGCTGTGGGTTTGACTGCTATGTCCGTAGGTCTTTATATTGTCTGTGATACTACTGGCTTTCTGTGTACACGTTTTGTAGGTGTTTAAAACCACTGTCCACTCATTTTACTTGAAAATGCTTTGTTTAATGATAATTCACTTAGAGTGCCACTTGTGTTACTTGGGTCATCAATTGTTTCTGAGTTCTGCACTAGTTTATAGTACTGGTCTCACTGCTTGCCACCAAGTGTGATAGTTGCTTTTTTTATCACACTAATTGTTTTAATTAAATTCTTGAATTCTTTAAGTGGCTGGGTTTGATGTAAACACTTCTTGCTGTTTTTCTTTTTATTGTCGAGGCAGCTATATACAAAGATATAATCCGAGAGAATAAATTATGAATTCTCTCCAGGGAAGTGTTGTGAATAACAGTTGGAGATAACACTTGAGTTAAGTGTCTGGCTTCCCTGTCCAAGTGGTGGTAGTCTACTACCTTCTCTGGGCATCTCAAGACTTGAGAGAGCAAACCGGTTGTTGATTAATCAGCTGACTTGTGCTTGACCTTTAAGAGAGTTGCAAGCTAAGTTATCTCTGTGAATAACATGATGACTCACTTGGTGAAAAACATGTTGAATAAGTTGGTGTTATTCATTTGGGTGAATATTTATATAAAGCAAAGGTGCTGTTATAGTCCAGACAGTAGGGTGAGCATAAAAGACCATTGACCTTAAAACATTTGTGGAATCCTTCTGCTGCAAAAGCTGCAAACTATGAAAATGAACCAGACAAACTTCGATACCTTGAAACAATTGTTCGCCTGCAGTAATATAAATTTAATTTACAAATAATACTGTATTCTTCATATGAACATTTGTTAATCCTGACACAACTGCTTCAAGCTCATTTGTTTTACATTACATTTATACTTATTACAGAATCACAAGGATGGAGTCGCTCAAGAGTTTCAATAGTAAGGACCCGCTGGTGAAGTACACTGTAGATCATTCAATCAGGTGAGTGTTACCTGAATACCATCACTGATGACGTACAATTGTGAGTGTTACCTGAACACCAGCACTGGTGATGTATAGTCAGTAAAATATGTATCAACCACCCCAGGTCCAAGGTCGGTGGAATAGAAAATAAAATATAACAACCACCTGACGTCGGTATTCACATAAGAACATAAGAAAGTGGGATACTGCAGGAGGCCGACTGGCCCATACAGGGCAGATCCCTTTCACACCCATCCCAGCACTTCCATGTGCCTATCCAACTTCGTCTTGAAGCTCCCTAGCGTCCCCGATCCTACTATAGCACTCGGTAGCCTATTCCACATATCCACAACTCTATTACCAAACCAGTGCTTGCCTATATCCTTTCTGAATCAGGAATTTATCTAATTTAAAGCCATTGTTCTAGTTATTTTCGTTATTACTGAGCTTCAGAACATCTTCCATTTTGCCGCTTGTTAATCCCACTTACCCACTTGTACACCTCATAATATCTCAACTCTGCCTCTCTAATGAATGTAAGCCTAAGCACACCAGTCTTTCTTCATATGGAAGGTTTCTAATATTATGGATCATTTTTGTCATTCTTCTTTGTACTCTCTCAAAGAATCTATGTCCCGTCTATAATAAGGACACCAGGAACTGAACCGCATAATCCATGTGTGGCCTCACTAATGCTAGGTAAAGTTTCAAGATAACGTCAGCAGTTCTGTTACTCACAGGAATAGATATAAGACCCAAAGTCCCTGTTTGCCTTGTTGCGGGCAACTAATACATTATTTTCTAGGTTTCCAAGTCGTTGCTAACAAATACACCTAGATCTTTTTCTGGAAACTGAGTTTTCTATTTCCGTGTTACCTAGTTTATACTTAGCGTTTGTATTCGTCTTCCCTATCTGTAGTACCTTGCATTTATCACTATTAAAATTCATTTGCCAGTCTACTGACCACTCATGTAAGGTATCTAGATCTCTTTGAAGGTGTTCAAAGTCACTGTCTGAATTTATCACTCTCCCCATTTTGGTATCATCTGCAAATTTACTAATCCTACTAGTTATGCCTAAATCAAGATCATTAATGAATATAACAAACAGCAGAGGGCCTAATACAGATCCTGGGGAACTCCGCTTTTGACCCACCCCAATCAGCTTTGAAACCATTATACTTTGACTCTTTGTTTCCTACCAGTTAACCATGACCTAATCCATTTAATACTGATCCACCTATTCCATGTGCTTCTACCTTCCTTATCAATCTCTCATGAGGGACTCTATCGAATGCTTTACTGAAATCTAAATAAATTATATCATATGACTTATCATTATCTACCGCTTCATATACTTCTGAGAAAAAGCTAAGCAAATTTGTGAGACAAGAACGTCCCTGGGTGAACCCGTGCTGAGAAGAATGAATTAAGTTAAATGTTTCAAGGTGGCTTCTGATTTTTGTAGCAATAATTGACTCTAGCAACTTGCCTATGATTGACGTGAGACTAATGGGACGGTAATTTGATGCTATTGATTTATCACCCTTTTTGAAAATCGGAACTACATTTGCAAGTTTCCAAGCTACAGCACTAGGCCGATTCTATTGACTTATTAAAATAAAACTGCTAATGGATTACTCAACTCATCTCTGCATTCTTTTAATATTCTAGCATATACCTCTAAATGCTGGACCGGGCGATTTGCTGAAAACTTCAGTTTATTATTACTTTAAAGCACATCGTTACTAGTAATATTGATATTCATCAACATATTTTCTATACTATGCGTTATATGCCTTATGAACTACCAAACTGTACTAGGTTTTTCATTTGTGAATCTGGGGCGAAAATGAATATTTTAACGTACTACACATTTCTAACTCATCATCAGTCATTTTCTCCTGTCGTAGTTTTAAAGGGATAGCCTATTGTATCTCTAACCTTTGGTTATACAGTTGTTAAAAGCTTTAAGGTTATTTTTTCTGGAATTAGTTTTGCTACCTTGATTTCATAATTTCTCTTTGCTTTCCTAATTTCTGTTTTTACCTGTCTTGTTAGGTTCTGATAGTAACCAAGTAAGTGATTTTCGCCTTTCTTAACTTTTCTATATACTCGATATTTTTTTATTGACTGTACAGTAGTGATTGTTACCTGAACACCACCACTGGTGATGTGCACTCTTGGATTAAAGTAGCGGACAACCACATGTAACCTAAACCAGTGACCTCTGGCAATGAGAAAAATCATAAGCTAGAACTATGATATGATATAAATAAAATCGTAAATTTAAAAATCTAAATTAGAATAAAATAAAATGCAATTTTAAAAATCACATGCAGTTAAGTACCCATATTGCAGTTAAAATAATTACTCATTGCCAGAGTGTAGGTTCAGTGCAGTTGTCCACGATTTGAGTCCTAGGGTGTACACAGCGAATTGGTTAGTAAATGATTTACCTCGATGACGAAGGTCTATCACTGGCATATAACAAATAAAACAAACAGAAATGTCATTTTAGTTAATGAAGCATTATTAGGCTAAAGAGTCTTTACCAAGGTAAATTTTAGTGTGCAGTCATGAACTATGAATTAAATTTTATGTGGCCCATTATTATAGTTCATTTGTTCAACTTTGTAGTTATCATTATTGTGATGAATCAGCACGGCGAAAAATTAAGCCACAATTCTTTAATGTGGTCAATGAAAAATATAGTTCATGTCTGCATTGACTTATATATATATATATATATATATATATATATATATATATATATATATATATATATATATATATATATATATATATATATATATATATATATATATATATATAAGTAAATCACTGTAGGTGCGCGTGATCGAGGTATATGCACTGAAGCATTTCAACGCCAAGATTTGAGGTAGCAGCATGTACAAGCTGGACAATTTGTAATTAAGAAGATTTGTAACCAGGTGAGAGGCCCAGGTCACCTGACCATCGACCTGACCACCAACCGTTGTGTGCTGTTTAAAGATTAGGAGGGTGAGACCTAATACCTGACCATTGTGGACCTGGTCTCACCCTCCTCTGTATATATACACCTTGGTTTGTATTTCTCTCTCTAGTCTGTACTCACCCCTGAAGATATGAATTACACGAAAGCGCTTGGGAAATTCGTGTTTTCTTCTTTCCTTGTGGTTATCAGCATATATATATATATATATATATATATATATATATATATATATATATATATATATATATATATATATATATATATATATATATATATATATATATATATACTGTATATTTCATGTAAATCCACAATGAAAACGTGGATAAGATAAATCTTGATAAAATCACACGGAAAAATGGAAACAACGGAGTACCTTAGCTTTCGTCTTTATTCAAGACATCTTCAGAGGCAACTGGATTACATGGACAGAGAGAGGCTTAAATATACAGGGTGACCTAAAAACATGAGGTCAGGTCAAAATGATGACATCCACTAATCCCCACACCAACACACACGTAGAGGAGCTTAAGAAAAGGGAGGTGACGTGACTAGACAAGTCAGGTCAGAAAAAAGGGGGCCCACAAAATAACTATCATACATCTAGATCAAAGGTTTTCAAAGCATTTTTAACCTTGGGCCACTGACAAATAAATTTATGTAACATATTATCAGTTTTGAACTGACCATCACTAAGGTTTATTGATTTTAATTCCTTAATCAAACTAGCTTCAACAAGAAGTCTTTCTGTGACACAAGATGATTTGAATACTTCTAAGTTTTTTTCCCAAGCAATGGGGTGATTATTATTCCTAACATGAACAAACAAGGCACTGCTTTCAGATGCAGTTCTGATATTATACTTATGTTGTTTGATTCTGAGCTGCAGTGTTTTTCCTGTCTGACCTACATAATTACAATTACATTTGCTACATGGAATACAATAAACACTTCCATTTACATTCAAACATGGGCTATTCCTTATTAACATATTGGTAATGGTGGAGTCATACTTGAAAACAACATTAATATTTAGAAGCTTGAGGGACCGAACTAACGGGACAAATTCATTACGATAGGGCAGAGTCAAAATATTCTTAAGTGTAGGAAATTGTCTGGTTTGAGAGGAATGAAAGGATTTTTTAGCCCTTTTAAAGCAACGATCAACAAACACAGAAGGGTACCCAAGTTTATGTGCAATAGAACGAATGTGTTTCAATTCATCGTCAATAAATTCAGAGTCACAAATACGCAGACATCTTAAAAACATAACAGAAAAAACTGACATTTTGGTAGACTCAAGGTGATTGGATAAAAAGTGAATGAAACTGTCTACCTGTGTGGGCTTTCTGTATACCTTAAATTTATAGTTTTGGCCATTTCTCATGATAAGCATATCAAGAAATGGAAGGGATTCATTTATTTCTCTTTCAATTTTGAATGTGATACTAGGGACAATATTATTAAGCTTGTCTAAAAATTCCAATGGGTCACTGTTTTTAGGCCAAAGACAAAGAACATCATCTACATATCTATACCAAGGAGGAATAAAGTCCACTATATTGGGTAGTAATCTAGACTCAAAAAATCCCATATATATACAGGCTAGAGGAGCAGAAAGACAAGGAATAGCCCATGTTTGAATGTAAATGGAAGTGTTTATTGTATTCCATGTAGCAAATGTAATTGTAATTATGTAGGTCAGACAGGAAAAACACTGCAGCTCAGAATCAAACAACATAAGTATAATATCAGAACTGCATCTGAAAGCAGTGCCTTGTTTGTTCATGTTAGGAATAATAATCACCCCATTGCTTGGGAAAAAAGCTTAGAAGTATTCAAATCATCTTGTGTCACAGAAAGACTTCTTGTTGAAGCTAGTTTGATTAAGGAATTAAAATCAATAAACCTTAGTGATGGTCAGTTCAAAACTGATAATATGTTACATAAATTTATTTGTCAGTGGCCCAAGGTTAAAAATGCTTTGAAAACCTTTGATCTAGATGTATGATAGTTATTTTGTGTTTTTCTGACCTGACTTGTCTAGTCACGTCACCTCCTTCTCTTAAGCTCCTCTACGTGTGTGTGAGGAGTTAGTGGATGTCATCATTTTGACCTGACCTCATGTTTTTAGGTCACCTGTATATTAGCCTCTCTCTGTCCATGTAATCCAGTTGCCTCTGAAGATGTCTTGAATAAAGACGAAAGCTAAGGTACTCCGTTGTTTCCATCTTCCGTGTGTTTTATCAAGATATATATATATATATATATATATATATATATATATATATATATATATATATATATATATATATATATATATATATATATATATATATATATATATAATCAATATCTCATTGAGATTCGAACCACGGCCACGACTGTGACCGGGTTCGAATCCTGGTGGGTTGAGGTGTTATTGTATAAAGTCACCCTGCTATTGGCTAATGAAATATATGGATCCTCGTGTTTCGAAGCTGGATTTGGTAAAACGTTACTCTGACCACCTATGTGATACTGGTAGTCCCCATTAGAGGTTTACGGTGCCATAAGCTCGTTGAACAGGCTTTGTGTGAAATATAACAAAGTCTTGGACTGCTTTTAGTATCCTGGTGGTCCAGCGGTTAGCGTTCCCAGGTTACAGTCATGGGCTAGTGGGCCGTGGGTTCGAATCCTGGAGGGTTGATGTGTTGATTGTATGTAGAAGTCCGCGTGCTATTGGGTTAATGAAATATATATGGATCCTCGTGTTTCGAAGCTGGATTTGGTAAAACGTTACTCTGACCACCTACGTAATACGGGTAGTCCCCATTAGAGGTTCATGGCGCCATAAGCTCGTTGAACAGGCATTGTGTGAAATATAACAAATTCTAGGACTGCATTTAGTATCCTGGTGGTCCAGCAGTTAGCGTTCCCCGGTCACAGTCGTGGGCCGTGGGTTCGGAATCTGGCTATTGGGCTAATGAAATATATATATACGAGTTGAGGATTTAGAATATAGTTATACGTCTGCAAAGTCCCAACAGGTAACAACAAAAAAAAAAAAAACAAAGACAATCGGACTATAAAGGTATTAGACAAAGGATGCGAGTTTTCGTTTAGCCATATAATAGAGTACCGCCATCCTTAACAAAATATTCAGCTTATAAATTACCCTTAACCAAGCTTAACCTAAACATTAACAGTATATACATAATGTACAACATAAACAATTTTGAAGCAAGTGGACGTGGGGGGTAATACAAGACATATGCATAAGTGAGCTGAGATGAAAGCTGACAGTAGGCTGATGACCCAGAAATGTTAGGTAGTCACTACGTGGGTTTTAGAGGAATGAATGATCCTGTGGTCCTTCCCAAGAACCAAGTGCCCTCTCCTCAATTGGAGCTGACAAAGACTGAGGAGGAGGTGACGCAACCCAGGACGCAGGAGAGGAAACCTCCGGAGTGGTAACTAGACGTTGTGTCTCGTCCCTAGATGGCGTTGCTCGTGGTGCTGGGTAGGTAGATCAGGACAGCCGGTGTTCGTAGTGCGGGAGGTGGAGGGGGTTCGTAACACACCCCTCCAAAGACCTCGTAGCGCTAGCGCGAAGGAGGTGCGATCAACAATTGCGTCTGAATAGCTGCTGCATTTCCGCTGGGCTCGGGATAAAGAGTCTGCAATGAGTTTATCGGCCCCTTTATGTGCCGGACATGATTTAGGGCTGGGTGAGGAAGCCTTGGAGGATTCGCTAGTTGGAGGTCTTGTTGGTTTGGATGAACGTGAGTGGGTTATGGTCAGTGAAGACTAGGGTTGTTTGTAGGCTAGACTGGAGGTAACATTCAAACTTCTTTGGCCAAACACCAGAGCCAAGGCTCTTCTCTGCTCAGTCGGTAGTTGGTCTGATG
>NW_024719038.1:25000-52641 GCF_018991925.1 Homarus americanus | reverse complement strand
TAGAAGTTACGTATTGCTGGCTTACCTGAGAATTCACAGATCAGATGAGAAAAACCCAGAGAGTCCTGAGGCATCTCTTTAATGCCTCGTGAAAGAACCCAGTTGGAGGAGGAGGAGGAGGAGGGGATTCAGGAGGCCGCCAGGTGAGACTCAGTGCTGGCAGGCGGTGTTAGAAGTCCACGGTTTCTTTTATATCTCGGGTCAACGCCTTCTCTGTCAAAACTGCTGTGGTTTCTTCTACTCTTACAACACACGAACAGACAGAAAGAATAATAATGACAATAAACGACGATATTAATAAAGGTATGAATAGGAGAAATATGTATAAGAAGAAGAGAAAGATCAGGAAAAAGTGAGAGAGAAAGTTTAGAAAAGTGACGATTAACGAAAGGAAAGTTAACAAAATGGAGGATAGTGTTAACAGGGACAAGATTCTCCTGTAGGGAAAAGTTTTAACGAGAATGAAGCTTAACGAAGAGCATGAGTAAAAAGTAGAGAAAATAATGGTTAACGAAGAAAGGGAGAATTAAATGAAAGTTATTGGTTGAGAAAGAAAGTTAACGAACCAATTATTATTACGAAGGAGAAGGTTTATCGAAGAAGAATGGATTAACGAAAAATGGATTAACAAGAAAAGGGAATTAGCGAAGAAGGGATTAACGAAATAAGAGGGCATTAACGAAGAAGGGATTAACGAAAGAAAAATGAATAAATGAAACGATAAACTCTACACAAACAAGAATTCATGTAAAGAATAAACAAAAAAATAAATCCCAACAGTCAAATAAACGAAAGAATTAACGAAGTAAACAACGTACAGAGAAGACTTAACGAGGGCTGATAAAGCAGGAGGTAACGAAAAAAAAACACCGAATGTATTACAGATACGGCTCTCCTCACCTCTTAATGTATAAACTCTCGCCGTTTTAGGTTATGCCCTGGGATGCTGATAAAAGATGATCTGGCAACACTGAGAGACGATTCTGATAATGGTTTTGTCGTGTCTAAGGGTGATATAATGGTTCGAGGGGCGTTATAATGGTCTAAAGGATGTTATAATGGTCTAAAGGGTGTTATAATGGTCTGAGGGTGATATAATGGTTCAAAGGTGTTATAATGGTCTAAAGAGTGTTATAATGGTCTAAAGGGCGTTATAATGGTCTCAAAGGCGTTATAATAAGGAGTGTTATAATGGTTTAAGGGGTAAGATAATGGCTCAAAGGGCGCTATAATGGTCGAAGGGCGTTATAATGGTCTAATGGGTGTTATAATGGTCTAAGGGGAGTTATAATGGTCTAATGGGTGTTATAATGGTCTCAGGGGAGTTATAATGGTCTAATGGGTGTTATAATGGTCGAAGGTGTTATAATGGTCTAATGGGTGTTATAATGGTCTAAGGGGAGTTATAATGTCTAAGGATATAATTGTCTAAAGGGTATTATATTAGTATAAGAGGTTTCATAACGGTCAAGGGATGTTATAATAGTGGAAGGTGTTTTTAATGGTTCAAGGGTTTTATAAAGGTCCAGCGGTTATAATAGTCTAAGGGTTTTATAATGGTCCTAGGGCTATAATACTCTAATGGGTGTTATAATGGTCTAGGTGTTTTAATGATTCAAGAGATCTATAATGGTCTAAATGGTTTAATAATGGTCTTAAGAGGGCGAGTTAGCACACCACTTTCGTTAAACAAGTATGACACGCCTCTTCGTTAAGCAGTTATTAAATGTAATCATCTTGTTAAACAGGTCATAAACTGTACACTGATGTTAATTAGGTCCACTTCTGTTAAAAAGGTATTAACGAGGTTTGAATATAACGTTATCTTAAATCAGTAACAATTTTTCTTCATAACCCCGCGTTTATATGGAGTCCGCGTGTTTATAATGTAAGTCTGTGTGTTTATATGTAAGTCTGTGTGTTTATATGTATGTCTGTGTGTTTATATGTAAGTCTGTCTGTTTATATGTAAGTCCGTGTGTTTATATAAGTCCGTTAAAATAGTATAAGTCTGTGTGTTTATATGTAAGTCAAAGTCTGTGTGTTTATATGTAAGTCTGTGTTTATATGTAAGTCCGTGTGTTTATATGTAGTCTGTGTTTATATGTAAGTCTGTGTTTATATGTGAGTCCGTGTGTTTATATGTAAGTCTGTGTTTATATGTAAGTCTGTGTGTTTATATGTAAGTCTGTGTTTATATGTAACCAAAAGTCTGTGTGTTTATATGTAAGTCTGTGTGTTTATATGTGTAAGTCCGTGTGTTTATATGTAAGTCTGTGTGTTTATATGTAAGTCTGTGTGTTTATATGTAAGTCCGTGTGTTATATGTAAGTCTGTGTGTTTATATGTAAGTCTGTGTGTTTATATGTAAGTCCGTGGTTATATGTAAGTCCGTGTTTATATGTAAGTCCGTGTTTATATGTAAGTCTGTGTGATTATATGTAAGTCTGTGTGTTTATAAGGAAGTCTGTGTGTTTATATGTAAGTCTGTGTGTTTATATGTAAGTCCGTGTGTTTATATGTAAGTCTGTGTGTTTATATGTAAGTCTGTGTGTGTTTATATGTAAGTCCGTGTTTATATGTGTAAGCCTGTGTGTTTATATGTGAGTCCGTGTGTTTATATGTAGTCTGTGTGTTTATATATAAATCTGTGTTTATATATGTCGTGTGTTTATATGTAAGTCTGTGTGTTTATATGTAAGTCTGTGTGTTTATATGTAAGTCCGTGTGTTTATATGTAAGTCCGTGTGTTTATATGTAAGTCTGTGTGTTTATATGTAAGTCTGTGTGTTTATATGTAAGTCTGTGTGTTTATATGTGTCTGTGTAAGTGAGAATCTGTGTGTTTATATAAGTCCGTGTGTTATATGTAAGTCTGTGTGTTTATATGTAAGTCTGTGTGTGTTTATATGTAAGTCCGTGTGTTTATATGTAAGTCCGTGTGTTTATATGTAAGACCGTGTGTTTATATGTAAGTCCGTGTGTTTATATGTAAGTCTGTGTGTTTATATGTAAGTCTGTGTGTTTTATATGTAAGTCTGTGTGTTTATATGTAAGTCCGTGTGTTTATATGTAAGTCTGTGTGTTTATATGTAAGTCTGTGTGTTTATATGTAAGTCCGTGTGTTTATATGTGAGTCTGTGTGTTTATATGTGTGTCTGTGTTTATATGTGTCAATGTGTGTTTATATGTAAGTCCTGTGTTTATATGTAAGTCTGTGTTTATATGAGTCCGTGTGTTTATATGTGTCCTTGTGTTTATATGTAAGTCCGTGTTTATATGTAAGTCCGTGTGTTTATATAAGTCTGTGCAGTTTATATGTGAGTCCGTGTGTTATATGTGAGTCTGTGTGTTTATATGTAAGTCCGTGTGTGTTTATATGTGAGTCCGTGTGTTTATATGTAAGTCCGTGTGTTTATATGTAAGTCCGTGTGTTTATATATAAGTCAGTGTGTTTATATGTAAGTCCGTGTTTATATGTAAGTCTGTGTGTTTATATGAGTCCGTGTGTTTATATGTGAGTCCGTGTGTTTATATGTAAGTCCGTGTGTTTATATGTGAGTCCGTGTGTTTATATGTAAGTCCGTGTTTATATATAAGTCTGTGTGTTTATATGTGTCCGTGTGTTTATATATAAGTCCGTGTGTTTATATGTAAGTCTGTGTGTTTATATGTAAGTCGTGTGTTTATATGTAAAATGTGTGTGTTTATATGTAAGTCTGTGTGTTTATATGTAAGTCTGTGTGTTTATATGTCTGTGGTTATATGTAAGTCCGTGTGTTTATATGTAAGTCTGTGTGTTTATATGTGAGTCCGTGTGTTTATATGTAAGTCCGTGTGTGTTTATATGTAAGTCCGTGTGTTTATATGTAAGTCCGTGTGTTTATATGTAAGTCCGTGTGTTTTTATATAAGTCCGTGTGTTTATATGTGAGTCCGTGTGTTATATAAGTCCGTGCGGTTTATATGTAAGTCCGTGTGTTTATATGTGTCTGTGGGATAAGTGTTTATAAGGGTCTGTGGTGATAAGTGTTTATAAGTGTGTCTGTATAGGTTATAAGTATGTCTGTGATAAGTTTATAAGTGTGTCTGTAAAGTGTTTATATGTGTCTGTGGAGATAGGGTTTATAAGTGTGTCTGTGGGGATAAGTGTTTATATGTGTCTGTGGGGATGAGTGTTTATATGTCAGATAAGTGTGTTTATAAGTGTGTCTGTGGGGATAAGGTTTATAAGTGAGTCTGTGGGAGATAAGTATTTATGAGTGTGTCTGTGGGAGATAAGTGTTTATAAGTGTCTGTGGACAAGTGTTTATATGTGTGTCTGTGGGATATAAGGTTTATAAGTGTGTCTGTGGTGATAAGTGTTTATAAGTGTGTCTGTGGGGATGTGTTTATAAGTGAGTCTGTGGTGATAAGTGTTTATAAGTGTGATCAGTGGGGGATAAGGTTTATAAGTGTGTCTGTGGGGATGTGCTTATATGTGTCTGTGGGGATAAGTGCTTATAAGTGTGTCTGTAGATAAGTGTTTATAAGTGTGTCTGTGGTGATAAGTATGCTTATAAGTAAGTCTGTGTGTGTTTATATGTGTCTGTGGAGATAAGTAATATAAGTGTGTTCAGAGATATGTTTATATGTGTCCGTGGAGATAAGGTTTATAAGTGTGTCTGTGGATAAGTGTTTATATGTGTCTGTGGCGATGTGTTTATAAGTGAGTCCGTGGGAGATAAGTGTTTATAAGTGTGTCTAGATGTGTTTATAAGTGTGTCTGTAGATAAGTGTTTATATGTAAGTGGGATAAGGTTTATAAGTGAGTCTGTGATAAGTGTTTATATGTGTCTGTGGAGATAAGGTTTATAAGTGTCTGTGTATTTATATGTGTCTGTAATATGTTTATAAGTGAGTCCGTGGGGATAAGTGTTTATAAGGTGTCTGTGGTGATAAGTGTTTATAAGTGTCTGTGGAGATAAGTGTCTATATGTGTCTGTGATAAGTGTTTATAAGGTGTTCAGGGGATAAGTGTTTATATGTCTGTGGGGATAAGTGTTTATATGTGTCTGTAAGATAAGGTTTATAAGTGTGTCTGTGGGGATAAGTGTTTAACTAAGCCCTAGGAGATAAGTGTTTATAAGTGTGTCTGTAGATAAGGTTTATAAGTGTGTCTGTGGTGATAAGTGTTTATATGTGTCTGTGGGACAAGTATTATAAGGTGTCTGTGGAGATAAGGTTTATAAGTGTGTCTGTGGGGATAATTGTTTATAAGTGTGTCTGTGGTGATAAGTGCTTGATAAGTGTGTGTGGGGGATATGTTTATATGTGTCTGTGGGGAGGGGTGTTTATAAGTGTGTCTGTGGAGATAAGTGTTTATAAGTGTGTCTGTGGGGGATAAGTAGTTTATAAGGTGTCTGTGGGGATAAGTGTTTATATGTGTCTGTGGGGATAAGTGTTTATATGTGTCTGTGGTGATAAGTGTTTATATGTGTCTGTGGAGATGCGTTTATAAGTGTGTGGGGATAAGTGTTTATATGTGTCTAGATAAGTGTTTATAAGTGTGTGGGGATAAGGCTTATAAGGGGTCTGTGGGGATAAGTGTTTATAAGTATGTGGGGATAAGGTTTATATGTGTCTGTGGGGATGTGTTTATAAGTGTGTCTGTGGAGATAAGTGTTTATATGTGTCTGTAGATAAGGTTTATAAGTGTGTCTCTCAGATAAGTGTTTATATGTGTTCCTAGATTAAGTGTTTATAAGGTGTCTGTGGGATATGTTTATATGTAATCAGGGGATAAGCATTTATAAGTGTGTCTGTGGTGATAAGTGTTTATAAGTGTGTGGGGGGATAAGGTTTATAAGTGTGTCTGTGGAGATAAGTGTTTATAAGTGTCTTCAGAGATAAGGCTTATAAGTGTGTCCCTGTAGATAATGTTCATAAGTGTCTGTCAGGGGATAAGGTTTATAAGTGTAGTTCAGATAAGGCTTATAAGTGTGTCTGTGGAGATAAGGTTTATAAGTGTCTGTGGGATAATATATATGTGTCTCAGATAAGTGTTATAAGAGTCCCTGTGGAGATAAGGTTTATAAGTGTCTGTGGGATAAGGTTATAATGTCTCTGGTGATAAGTGTTTATAAGTGTGTCTGTGGTGATAAGTTTATAAGTGTGTCTCTCAGATAAGGTTTATATGTCTGTAAAAAAAAACCCAAAAAACCAGAGATAAGGTTTATATGTGTCTGTGGGGATAAGGTTTATAAGTGTGTCTGTAGCATGTAACCAAAATGTTTTTAAAGTGTGTCTGTGGAGACAAGGTTATAAGGTATCTGTGGAGATATGTTTATAAGTGTCTCAGATAAGTGTTTATAAGTGTGTCTGTAGATAAGTGTTTATATGTGTTCTGTGGGATAAGTGTTTATAAGTGTGTCTGTGGGGATAAGTGTGTTTATATGTGTCTGTGGTGATAAGTGTTTATAAGTGTGTCTGCGGTGATAAGGTTTATAAGTGTGTCTCTGGGGATAAGTGTTTATAAGTGTGTCTGTGGGGATAAGTGTTTATAAGTGTGTCTGTGGGGATAAGTGTTTATATGTCTGTGGAGATATGTTTATAAGTGTGTCTGTGGAGATATGTTTATAAGTGTCTGTGGGGATAAGCGTTTATAAGTGTCTGTGGTGATAAGTGTTTATAAGAAGTCTGTGGGGATAAGTGATAAGTGTGTCTGTGGGGATAAGTGCTTATATGTGTCTGTGGGATAAGGTTTATAATGTGTCTGTGGAGATAAGTGTTTATAACTGTAGATAAGTGCTTTATATGTCTGTGGGGATAAGGTTTATAAGTGGCTCAGGGGAAGTTTATAAGGTACTGGGATGTGCTTATTATGTGTCTGTGAGATAAGTACTATATGTCTCAGATAAGTGTTTATATGTGTCTAGATATGTTTATAAGTGTGTCTGTGGGATAAGGTTTATAAGTGTGTCTTGGGGGATAAGAACAAATATATGTGTCTGTGAAAAATGTGTTCAGGAGATAAGTGTTTATAAGTGTGTCTGTGGGGATAAGGTTATAAGTGTGTCTTGGGGATAAGTGTTTATAAGTGTGTTCAGATAAGTGTTTATAAGTGTGTCTAGATAAGTGTTTATAAGTGTGTCTGTGGAGATAAGTGTTATATGTGTCTAGATAAGTGTTTATAAGTGTGTCTGTGATAAGGTTTAGTGTGTCTGTGGTGATAAGTGTTTATAAGTGTCGTGGTGATAAGTGTTAGTTCGGGGAAAGGATATGTGTCTGTGGGGATAAGTGTTTATAAGTGTCTAGATAAGTGTTTATAAGGTGTCTGTGGGGATAAGTGTTTATAAGTGTGTGGGGATAAGTGTTTATAAGCCAAAAGTGTATAAGGGGGATAAGTGTTTAAGTGTGTCTGTGGGGATAAGTGTTTATACAAAGCTTATAAGTGTGTCTGTGGGGATAAGTGTTTATAAGTGTGTCTGTGGAGATAAGTGTTTATAATGTGTCTGTGGGGATGTTTATAAGTGTGTCTGGGGATAAGTGTTTATAAGTGTGTCTGTGGGGATAAGTGTTTATAAGTGTCTGTGGGATAAGTGTTTATAAGGTCCAGGAGATAAGTGTTTATAAGTGTGTCTGGATAAGTGTTTATAAGGTGTCTGGGGATAAGTGTTTATATGTGTCTGTGGGGATAAGTGTTTATATGTGTCTGTGGATAAGGTTTATAAGTGTGTCTGTGAAAGTTTATAAGTGTGTTGAGATAAGGTTTATAAGTGTGTCTGTGGATAAGTGTTTA
This sequence comes from Homarus americanus, assembly GCF_018991925.1. Lineage (NCBI taxonomy): Eukaryota > Metazoa > Arthropoda > Malacostraca > Decapoda > Nephropidae > Homarus > Homarus americanus. The sequence continues at coordinate 44,863 of NW_024719038.1, read as the reverse complement.
TAAGTGTGTCTGTGGGGATAAGTGTTTATATGTGTCTGTGGGGATAAGTGTTTATAAGTGTGTCTATGGGGATAAGTGTTTATAAGTGTGTCTGTGGGATAAGTGTTTATAAGTGTGTCTGTGGTGATAAGTGTTTATAAGTGTGTCTGTGGAGATAAGTGTTTATAAGTGTGTCTGTGATAAGTGTTTATAAGTGTGTGGGGATATGTTCTGGGGATAAGTGTTTATAAGTGTGTCTGTGGGGATAAGTGTTTATAAGTGTGGGAGTATAAGGGGATAGTTTAAGTGTCTGGGGATTGTTTATAATGTGTCTAGGATAAGTGTTTATATGTTCAGGGGATAAGTGTTTATAAGTGTGTCTGTGGGGATAAGTGTTTATATGTGTCTGTGGGATAAGTGTTTATAAGGTGTCTGTAGATATTTATAAGTGTGTCTGTGGAGATATGTTTATAAGTGTGTCTGTGGATATGTTTATAAGTGTGTCTGTGGGGGATAAGGTTTATAAGTGTGTCTGTGGAGATAAGTGTTTATAAGTGTGTCTGTGGGGATAAGTGTTTATATGTGTCTGTGGGGATAAGTGTTTATATGTGTCTGTGGGGATAAGTGTTTATAATGTGTCTGTGGGGATAAGGTTTATATGTGGGGATAAGGTTTATAAGTGTGTCTGTGATGTTTATAAGGTTCAGATAAGTGTTTATAAGTGTGTCTGTGGGGATAAGTGTTTATAAGTGTGTCTCTGGGGATAAGTGTTTATAAGTGTGTCTGTGGGGATAAGTGTTTATAAGTGTGTCTGTGGGATAAGTGTTTATAAGTGTGTCTGTGGGAGATGTTATAAGTGTGTCTGTGGGGATAAGTGTTTATAAGTGTGTCTGTGGGGATAAGTGTTTATAAGTGTGTCTGTGGGAGATAAGTGTTTATAAGTGTGTCTGTGGGGATAAGTGTTTATATGTGTCTGTGGGGATAAGTGTTTATAAGTGTGTTAGATATGTTTATATGTGTCTGTGGGGATAAGTGTTTATATGTGTCTGTGGGGATAAGTGTTTATATGTGTCTGTGGTGATAAGGTTTATAAGGTGTCTCTGGGGATAAGGTTATAAGTGTTCTGTGGATAAGGTTTATAAGTGTGTCTAGATAAGTGTTTATAGTGTGTCTGTGGGGATAAGTGTTTATAAGTGTGTCTGTGGAGATAAGTGTTTATAAGTGTGTCTGTGGGGATAAGTGTTAATGTGTCTGTGGGGATAAGGTTATAAGGATCTGGGGATAAAGTGTTTATAAGTGTGTCTGTGGGGGAATAAGTGTTATAAGGTTTATATGTGTCTGTGGGGATAAGTGTTTATAAGTGTGTCTGTGGGGATAAGTGTTATAAGTGTGTGGTGATAAGTGTTTATATGTGTCTGTGGGGATAAGTGTTTATAAGTGTGTCTAGATAAGTGTTTATAAGTGTGTCTGTGGGGATAAGTGTTTATAAGTGTGTCTGTGGTGATAAGTGTTTATAAGTGTGTCTGTGGGGATAAGTGTTTATAAGTGTGTCTGTGGGGATAAGTGTTTATAAGTGTGTCTGTGGAGATAAGTGTTTATAAGTGTGTCTGTGGGGATAAGTGTTTATAAGTGTGTCTGTGGTGATAAGTGTTTATAAGTGATCCCTTTCTCTTCACTCTCACCCCTTTCCCTCACTTCCTTCATCTCTCTCTCTCTCTCTCTCTCTCTCTCTCTCTCTCTCTCTCTCCCAGCCTCCCCTCGCTTCTCCTTCCTTCCTCCCGTTCGTAAATTCTTTCCTCTCTAGTTTTCCTTCTCTCTCCCCTATCCACTCTCATCACCTGTTTCTCCTTTCTCCTCTTTATCCATTATCATGACTTGCTTCTCATCATCATCATCATCATCATCATCATCATCATAATAATAACAATAATAATAATAATAATAGAAAAAGACCAACAATAAAACAAAAATATGAGTTAAAACAAGACACACACACACACACACACACACACACACACACACACACACACACACACACACACACACACACACACACTCAGGTTGTAGATTCCACGAAGCTCCTCGGCGTCACCATAGACAACAAACTAAATTGGAAACCACCGTCAGTGAAGTTGTCAAATCCTCAGTTTCCGTCTCCACCTCCTCCGCCGACTCAAGTCCCTCAGGTTCTGCACCGAAGCTCCTCAGTGTTTACACAACATTCATACTTCCCAAGTTCACCTATGCCTCCCCTACCTGGTCTTCCTCCCTAAATGCCACACAACATAAACACCTAGAAAAAGTGCAAAAGAGGGCATGCAAGATTATTCTCTTCCCTTCCTACTCCACATATCAAGAAGCGCTCAACACACTGACCCTCTCGGCTCTCACTGACCATCACGACGACCTCATTTGCAAATTTGGTGAGAAGCTTCTGCACAATCCTCGACACCGGCTCCTACAACCACCTGAGATTCCTAGTCCGAGGGTAATTGCTGTTCGACACCACAACCGCATCCAGCCCATACGTGCACGAACTGATCGCTATAAGAACAGCCCAGTCCCAACCATTGTAAAAATTATCAATAACTTGTAATAGACCAGTGTATTCACTCCCAGTAAACACTACTCCTTGCACTGTCACTATGTTGAAATGAACTGTAGTTTGAGCTTTTCCCCATCTAGTTATTATATATCTTATTTATATCACTTATGTTACTTGTATATTATTTGTAATTCGAAACCCATTCCCCAAATATGTAACTGCATATTTTCAGCCTTCTGGCTGCCAAGTTCTTTCAATAAACCGTTAATTATTATTATTATTATTATTATTACACACACACACACACACACAACTACTTTGTTGTCACTCGGAATCGAGTATGACGATCATCCAGCTATGATACAATGATATGAATTATTAAGGATGTCAGAGAGGCCGATGTGGGACCGGCAGGGTCGTTCACAAATGTCTGCATGCCTCGGTATGCAGATAATTGTGAACAGTTACATTCCATAACGTAATGATATAATGTATGACACTTTACATAGCCACACAGTTTACAAGGAATGCCATCAGTTCCTTCAATATATTGCCAATAATATTTGTATCCAAAGCGTAGTCTCATCCCAAATGTATCATACTTAACCGAAGCCTTACCATAAGTAGAACTTGTAGAATTCAAAACTCGAACATAATGTTTCAAACTACTACTGCCGTTGTTTAAAATTTTCCGAATATTGACCATTTCCCATTGCTGTCGGATTTTTACCACTCCAGATTTTATTCTTTTAATACCCTAAATACAATCGTATTCTACAATTTCTTTGCCACACCCTTGCTTAGTCAAATCATCAGCCACCCCATTCATATAAATACCACAATGGGATGGAATCCACATAAAACTAACATCATATTCAAGTGATTTTATATCCTGAATACACTTCTTACATTTTAAAACTAAATCATCATCAAAGAAGACACGGGTACGGAGTCTGCCAAAGGCTTGAGATGCACATCTGATCCGATGCTGAATCTCTTCATCGATGTCCGCGGTGGTGGACAGGTGGGAGCCGAGATACTGAAAGTGGGTAACAATAGAGAGGGTAGTACCGTTAAGCTGAATGGATGGTGGAGGTGTGTCTGAACCTCGGGCAGGTTGAAAGAGAATCTGAGTCTTACGTTCATTCACCTCAAGGCCGAAGTGTACATACGCATCTGCATAGGTGTTCAGGATCTCCTCTAGGTCGCGTTCAGTGTGAGCGAAAAGGGTGAGGTCGTCTGCATACTGAAGTTCAGTAATGGAAGCTGCCGACACCGTTGTTCCTGCCTGGAGTCGTCAAATGTTGAAAAGACCCTTCATCCAGTACTGGACGTCCACCCCGCCGCCCAAATTGGCACTGGCACCAGTAAGGAAGGCAGCCAGGAAATTGGACAGGAGAGTTGGTGCCAGTACACACCCTTGTTTTATCCCTGTTTGGATGGGGAAGAACTCAGACTGGGTGCCATTGTGCAGGACATTGCCGTTCAAGCCATCGTGGAGTTGCCTCATAATGGCGATGAATTTTGGTGGGCAGTCAAAACGGCTGAGGGCCTGCCAAAGGGCTTCCCTGTTGACCGAGTCGAAGGCCTTGGTTAGGTCGATGAAAGCCATGTACAGGTCACGACGCTGTTCTCTTCACTTTTCCTGAAACTGACGGACAGAAGAGATCATGTGAGTGGTGCCCCGTGATGGTCTAAAGCCACAATGAGATTCTGGGAGGAAGTTTTCTATCTCAGGAAGAAGTTTGTTTAGGAGGACTCGGGCGATAATCTTGCCAGCTACGGACAGCAAAGAGATCCCGCGGTAGTTGCCACAGTCTGACTGGTCTCCCTTGTTCTTACAAATAATTGCGATGGAGGTGTCCCATATATTCTCCAGGAGAGAGTGGAAATAGTTAGTAAGCAGAGGTCCTCCTGCTTTATACATCTCGGCTGGGATTCCATCAGGTCCTGAGATTATGTTATTGTTCATCTGTTTGATGGCAGTAGCTACCTCATCCAGGGATGGAGGTTAGCTGAGGTGGGTCAGCTCTGAATGCTGAGGGACCTGCTGGTTAGTCAGGACATTCTCATTGGTGTTTTGGTTGAGCAGTGGATGGTAGTGCTCTTTCCAGCGCTGAAGGATACATTCATCGTCTATAATTAGGGAGTTACCGTCGGTGAGAGGAGGGGGGCTGCGCCATGATTGATTGGCCCATAAAATGTTTGAGTGGAATTGAAAAATTTGCGTATCTTGTGTTTATCAGCACATTTTTGTGTTTCACGCGAAATTCGCGCTGGGCCGCCGCTTTCTTCTTGCGGAAAGTATCAGCTTTGGTCCGAGACTGAGGGTCATTCTGCCAGTCTGATAAGGCAGCACGTTTATCATTGACGAGTACATGAATTGCCGGGTCATTTTCATCAAACCAGTCCTGATGTATTCTTTCGATCTGGCCGAGGGTCTCTGCAGGTTTTTGTCATGACAGTGTCGAGAATACTCCATTCGGCACTGGGATTTGGGTTTTTTGTTGTCGGGTTGTTTATCAGCCCATGTTCGAGCTGCTCTTTGAAAGCATGTACTACCGCTGGATCCTCCAGATGCTTAGTGATAATACCTCTTCTGGAGGCTTGTTGCTTTCGCCTTTTTGGGGCGACGTGCAGTGAGAGCTTGGCTCTGACGAGTCGATGATCAGTGTAGGAGTGGTCTGAGCCACGCATGGCTCCATGGCACGGGTGATGAGGACATCTCGGCGATCTCTTTTTCTGACAATGATGTAGTCAATGAGATGCCAGTGTTTGGATCGTGGGTGTTGCCACGAACCCTTGAACTTGTCGGCTTGCCTGAACAAGGTATTGGTGATAGTGAGGTTGTGTGCAGCACACTTGCTGAGGAGGAGTAGGCCGTTGGGATTACTTTTCTCTCTATGGTTCCCTGCCTAATGTTAGCACATCTGCAACTCTGACATTGAAGTCGCCAAGGAGCACAACCTTGTCTTCTCTAGGTATAGAGGTTAGCACTCTGTCGAGATCGGCATAAAAGGCCTTGATGTCATCCTCTGCATCCAGTGTTGGGGCGTTTGCACTGATGAAAAGGGCATGACGTGAGTGATTCATTGGGACTCGGGTCGTCATGAGGCGCACGTTGATCTCAATGGGCATTTCAGTTAGCCTGTATAGGATGCGTTGGAGGGTGGCTAAGCCAACTCCATAAATGCGGTTTCTCTCCGCAGAATATGACTGCTCTGTCGATGTAATATCTAAGCAGTTCTTTTGCCACAAGGGCAGTTTTTCTTTCAGGAAGCTCATTTGTGCCAGTATCCAGAAGGGTCCTGACATTCCATGCAGCGATCATAAAAGGTTGTATAGTTTTTTTTCGTTTGGATCTGTGATTATGACTGTTTTCGACCGCATAATGATGACCTTAATGGGTGCGGTTGCCCAGTTAGGTTGGTTCTTTAGGCAGGCTATGTTTAGGGCACCTTTTCTAGCCCCCTCCCCACGTGGGGTGAGCAGAGTAGCTCCTTGAAATGGCTGCTTAGTCGCACAGACAGGACCGGATTGCACCGGTGTAGTCGTTGGGTACCCATGGTGGTCACCTCTTCAGCCAATACTTTCGTTGGGGTCTTGTTGGAGCTCTGTAAGCATGTCTGCCTGATGCGGGGCTCCACACACACACACACACACACACCTCTCGGAGTAACCAGGTCAACTGTTAAGTTGGCCCATACCAACGCCCTCCCTTGAACCCTCCTCCCCACCGGAATATCAACAAGTTCTCGCCAGAAGTTACAATTTCATTTAGGAAAGGAATGAAACCAGTGTTAAACAGAGGTGAACAGTGGTGAACAGTGGTGAACAGTGCTTATATCAGTGAGAACAACTCAACAGTAACAGTCGTACCCAAGTTAACCTTCACACAGTGAGGTCCCAGGTACCCAGTGATAACGGCCCGTGAGACCCAACAACAACCAGATGTGTTAATCCGTCTACGATAGGAAGGCCTGGGACCACACCTCACTCATATAACACCATCTGTGAGGGAATTACTACACCAGGTCAGGTCCCCCATAACACCATCCGTGAGGGAGTTACTACACCACGTGAGGCCCCTCATAACACCATCTGTGAGGTAATTACTACACCACGTCAGGTCCCTCATAACACCATCTGTGAAGGAACTACTACACCACGTGAGGTCCCTCCTAACACCATCTGGAAGGGAGTTACTACACTACGTGTCTGATGTTCAACACCTCAGCTCACATGATCTACGTGACGTCCACTGTAAACATTAATCTGTATGTTCACTGTATGTTCCTTTACCTTTCTCTAATGAAGGCTTTTGTTAAACCACTAATGTATGTAATAAGTCATTTATGTCCAATGTATATTTTCAGCCTTCGGGCTGCAGAACTTTTTCAATAAACCGTTAATTATTATTATTATTATTATACACACACACACACCACACACACACACACCACACACACACACACACCACACACACACACACGCACACACACACACACACACACACACACACACACACACACACACACACACAGGGTTATTGGTCAGTGATTATTATCGACAAATATTTACAACTCATGGGTCAATTTAATAACTGAACCCGGACCCGAATTCTATCGCAGAGGTTAGGTTAAGTTAGGTTAGGTTAGGATAAGTTAGGTTAGGATAAGTTAGGTTAGGATAAGTTAGGTTAGGATTAGGTTAGGATAAGTTAGGTTAGGATAAGTTAGGTTAGGATAAGTTAGGTTAGGATAAGTTAGGTTAGGTTAACTTAGGTTAGGATAAGTTAGGTTACGATAAGTTAGGTTACGATAAGTTAGGTTAGGATAAGTTAGGTTAGGTTAACTTAGGTTAGGATAAGTTCAGTTAGGTTAGGTGCCTCGACCCAACAGCTGCAAGCCTCATGCAGCTGCCTGGAAGCTTCGGTCGAGCGAGGCTTTAAAAGTAATGATCCGGTGCAGCCTCGTGGCCGCTCCTCCACCCCGCCACCCACTGCTGCAGCTGTTGTGATGCTGTGTTGTAGTAGTATGTTGTGATGCTGTGATTATGTGATGTAGTGACGTGATTCTGTGTTGTAGTGCTGCGATGCTGTGCTCTGGTGCTGTGATTATGTGATGTAGTGACGTGATGCTGTGTTGTAGTGCTGCGATGCTGTGTTCTGGTGCTGTCATGCAATGCTGTCATGCTCTGTTTTGATACTGTGATGCTGTATTGTGTTGGTGCGTTGCATATGTGTGTGATGCTGGGCTGTGTCTCTGTTAACTTTGTCGTGTTGCTCTCTGCTGCACTATTTAATAAAGCAGTGTTGTATATTGTGTTGTACTGCTGTGTTGTGTCAATGTTTACAGCGCGTCTGCAGCTTCCTGGGGGTGCTGTAGGGCTGCCTGAGGTGCTGTTGTCATCACATTGTCTTTTAACTGTTTCTCGTATTTACATAGAGAAAATTAGATGGCATGAGTATCTCTCCTCAGCTGGAAGATAGGTTAGGTTAGGTTAGGTTAGGTTTGGTTAGGTTAGGTTAGGTTAGGTTAGGTTAGGTTAGGTTAGGTTTGGTTAGGTTAGGTTAGGTTAGGGAGTAAATAAATACATCTAAGCTTATTTAACCTGATGATTAAACACCATAATGATAACCTAACTTAACTTAACCTCCAATTAGTGTTAGGGTCTATAATCATCAGGTGAAATAAACTGGGGTGCCTACTCATCATTCAAAGAAAACGTTATTGATATAAAAAAACCAACATCAGGGGAGACTAATGAATACCAACCAAACTTACACCACTGACAAAATTCAACCACGAGTATTAAACATCAAAGGAGAGAGAGAGAGAGAGAGAGAGAGAGAGAGAGAGAGAGAGAGAGAATACAGTGTTCCGGAAAGGGCGTGAGATAAGCCTCGATGATTTGTGGAGGGAAGGAGGAAGGAAGAGTGATATCACACCAATAATTTTCAATATCGTCGCCACATTTGAGGACCTTAACCAGTATTTACCGCCATGATAGACGATAGAACATAGTCGCAGTGTTCCCCAACCTTTTCAACACTGGTTTACAATTTCCAGCATCTCCAAGATTGTTTGGTCACATTTCAATTTTGTCATCTGAGAAATGACAACTATTATGGGTATACAAGTATATTACAGTAATAATTACAGTCACAGTACACTCACAGTCGGCATAGCGAATGAAGCACATCAACTAAACCCTGTTTGTAATATTCGTGGATTCGTCAAATTGCAATCCATAGCAGGGAAGCCTTCTCTGCTAGCTGTACAAGCAGGTCTCAGCAGTCATCACCGTCCGTCGTTCAACTGTTGTGGCTGAAACGAGTACCTCATTCAGCTTCGTAGCAGCACTTTCAGCAAGTACTTCTTCCGAAAGAATGTTCATTGCTGGTACGATGATTTCTTCACCTTCTGTGAAAGGTTTCTTTTTGGTAGCGAGCTGGTACGCTACTTTCAAAGATGCAGTGACGAGACTGGTATCTCATGTCGCCTTGTAGTGCTCTTCAAACCTTCGCGAAGACTGACCCTTCTTGTGGAGCAAGTTATCAATATACAGTAAGTCTGCATGTAACATGCTAAGTGGGTCACAGATGCTCCTGGGTCACAGCGCGAGGTCGCAATAGTTCGCCGGGTCACACTAGTAAGTGGTTTGGGTCACAGGGTTGGGGAACACTGGTCTTTAGGATGGAGATATACATGAATAGACAAACAGATAATCTGTTAAGACATTATACTTATAATTTTATTTATAAGGACAAATAATACGTCGTCTCTCTCTCTCTCTCTCTCTCTCTCTCTCTCTCTCTCTCTCTCTCTCTCTCTCTCTGTGGGTCAAGGTGTTCCGCGATCTCAGTACACTGGAGGACACAAAGGTTCCGAGATCAGAGTTACACAACTGCGACAACTCCAAATTCTTGTTCAAAAAGGAACACAGTACAACAGACACATCCAACCATCTTAAACACACAACAATCTTTAGACAAGTGGAGGAAGGTTACAGCCGTCAGATGGGTACAGCAACACAGCTCTAGTGCATTGCTGTATCTCGCTGTAGTTACTGTTTCTCTCATCTGTTTTGGCTGTGTCTGTTTGTCTGTCTGTCTGTCTCACTTTCTTATCACAACACAAACACTGAAACACAAACTAATGTACTTCTGCATCACCAAAAATGGACAACACATTATTTTACAATACTTTTTTTTTTCATTGTTAGTATAAATATTTGCATTTTTACCAATTAAGGTTTCATATATTTCTCTTTGTATTGAGTCAACTTCTGTATTTGAAAGCTCTACCTAATCACTAATGGATTTGCTTTTGTTTAACGCAATTCTGCCGTCCAGTATATATTCATATACCGTACTGTAGTGTATATGCCTGTGTTCCAATGATACATTGTATGTATGTATGCATGACGTGGTTATCTAGCCCCGTCCCTGGCATGGTTATCCGGCGCGCACAGACGCACACACACGCAACGTAAACACCAAGAAAAAGTGCAAAAGAGGGCATGCAAGATTATTCTCTCCCCTTCCTACTCCACATATCAAGAAACGCTCAACACACTGACCTCTCGGCTCTTTCTGATCACCACCACGACCTCATCTGCAAATTTGGTAAGAAGCTTCTGCACCATCCTCGACACCGGCTCCTACTACCACCCGAGATCCCTCGTCCGTGAATTGCTGTCTGACACCACAACCGCATCCAGCCCATACGTGCACGAACTGATCGCTATAAGAACAGCCCAGTCCCAACCATTGTAAAAATTATCAATAACTTGTAATCAACCAGTGTATTCACTCCCAGTCAATCTAACCTTTTATCACTGTCACTATGTTGAAATGCCGTTTAGTATGACCTTCTCCCCACCTAGTTATTATATATTATATTTGTATCACTTATGTTATTTGTCAATCAAGAGACCCATTCCCCAATTATATAACTGTATATGTTCAGCATCCCGGCTGCCATGCTCTTTCAATAAACCGTTAATTGCTATTATCATTATTATCACACACACACACACACACACACACACACACACACACACACACACACACACACACACACACACACGCACGCACCTAAGTATGCATCATGAGTGAGTGAGGTCGTCAGTATTCATGGCTGGGTCTGGTGAAGGGAAATATTTAGTGCAACTGTCGCTTCTTCTGCCTGACGTAGAGAGCCGTGAGTCTGGCGAACGTTTGCCTTGCAATATATACACATATCCCTCTACGACACCTGTGTTAGTCTGACGAATTTTGTGCCTAGCGAAGATGTTTTTATTTTTCTTGACGTGTATTTTATTTGAGACTGAGTATACACACACACACACACACACACACACACACACATACATACATACATACATACATACATACATACATACACACATACATACATACATACATACATACATACATACATACATACATACATACATACATACATACATACATACTCTTCCTTCCCCTTCCCATCTCTTTCCTCTCCCCTCACCTATCACCCTCACTTCTCCCCTCACACCCCCCCCACCTCACCTCTCAGCTATCCCCTCAACACACCTCTCCTCACCCCTCCACGAGACAGAAAAACACAAACACACAATACCACAACAAAAAACATCTTTTCCCCTCACTCATTCACACCAGCTTTCTCCCCTCTACCTCTCTCCTCCCCTCTCCTCCTCTTCCTTCCCTCCCCCCCCCCCCTCCTTTATCCTCCACTGTCTCCCCTCTCCTTATTACCCCCTCCTCCCCACCCAGGGGCCAACAAACGACAATTGGTTTTAATAACCACAACACAAATCATATTTTCCCTCATCCGTAAATCCCCCCAATCCCCCCCCGTCCCCATTTCCTTCTTTGCTCCTTCCTTCCTTTTTCCCCCTCCTTCCTGCCCCCTTTCCCTTCCTCCCTTCCCTTTCCCTTCTCTCCCACACACCCCAATAACCACAACATGGATCACCACAAGAGAGTGTGTGAAAGTTCAATACTGATAAGGCCGAAGAATTTTCCACCTAGTGAGTATAATTTCCGCCTTATTGAACGGCGACGAACACTGGGAGAGTGTGTGTGAGTGTGTGAGAGTGTGTGAGAGTGTGTGTGTGTGTGTGAGAGTGTGTGAGAGAGTGTGTGTGTGTGTGTGTGTGCGTGCGTGTGCGTGTGTGTTATATTTCTTATCACTATTTCTGTTTCTCTCATTTTGTATCTTTCTCTGACTGTATATATTTGTTTTATCTCTCTCTCTCTCTCTTTCTTACTACACACTATCATTCTCTCTCAAACACACACACACACACACACACCACCAACAACAATAACAACTCAGAGTCGTCATTTAATCAATTTTGCGTTATTGTAAAGGTAATTTTTTTTTAGAGACCTCTTGTTATTTTAGTCGAGTGAGCGCCGCGTCTGATGAAAGAGAGAACGTTTTTTAATGTCCAGTCTTTTGATGGCCAACTATAACAAATTTGTGGTAATATCCATTTTTTGTTTTTTTATTCATCAGTAGAGGTAATTTGTAAATGTCCCTCAAATTATTATAGTTTTCCCCAGTAATTTCTCTTATAATGGGAATGAAAAACAACATGGAATATTGGTCATCTGTTCAACTTCAGTTTGCGCCTTAAATAAAACCATATGATTTAACTTTAAAAAAATATATATAAATTTAACCACAACGAAAAAAAATATGTTTTGTTATTTACATGTAAATTAGGATTCGATTCAGGGATTATTTTTTTTTTGTCTTATAAAATTTTGTAAACAAGATATTTTGCAATGTTTCTCACAACAATTACAAATACACAATAGTGGAGAGAGAGAGAGAGAGAGAGAGAGAGAGAGAGAGAGCACATTCTCCTCCACATCTCCTCTCACTCACACCACATTTATCAACACGAAAAATTCTCCCCCAAATTACTTATCCTGTCTTTCTTTTTATCCCTTTTATCATCATTCATCTTCTTCCTTTCTCTCTTCACGTTTCTTCTTCGGTTCGTGTAATTTCGACGATTCTTTACAAACTTTATTATTACTTTCCCCTTCATCTCTTCTCCGTCCGACCACCAAGATGGATGAACGGATGGTTGGCTGACTGACTCGCTGGATGAATGAATGGATGGTTGGCTGACTCGCTGGATGAATGGATGGCTGACTCGCTGGATGGATGGATGACTGACTCGCTGGATGGATGACTGGATGGTTGGCTGACTCGCTGGATGACTGGATGGTTGGCTGAATGGATGGATGGATGGTTTACTAGCCGAGTCTTATCATCACCCTGGGACTAGCTTCTACCCCTATCAATCCTTTTAACCATAATAATTACTTCTGTTCTAGTCGGCACCTCGTACAAAATTGCTATAATCATAAAATACTGGACCAAAACCCATCTGATAATTAATACTATATGCACAAAGAAGGGTAGCTCATGTCACCTGGTGTTTGAATACATTAACACTATCTAGAAGTAAGGTTATGTTATGTTGAGACAGGTTGAATGGTCTCGTGGTTGGTTAGGTTAGGTTAGGTTAGGTTAGGTTATCTTTGAGGTGATTATAGTTAGGAAGACTTTAGCTAGGGGAGGCTAATATTCACACGATCGTAAACCAAAAAAAAATCCCTAAATGAAAAAATAATTTACTATCAAATATAAATTATCCTCAATCTCTCAGAAACTAAGTCACAAATACCAATAAAATATCAAATAATTTCTTGGCACGGGACAAGAAGTTATCAGTAAGTCTTGAAGAAAGTTGGAAGTTATTGAACCCATCGACCAAGAATCGCCATCATCAGGGCATTTTTCTCAAATTTCCATCAGGAGTAATTCAATCGATTGCTTTCGTGGGCTGTGACTCAGAAACATGAAACCTTTTCAGGTCTTCCACAGACTTCTCTTTATGCTTCGTTCACAGACATATATTTTGAATTTTGCTATTTGAAATATCTGGGTGTTCTTAATTTATCGCGTTTGTTCCACATTTGTTCGGTTATTTACTTCGTGCGCTTACATATTCATGGCTTGAAGTGAATATATTCACTACCAGTTGGTGATAATGCTGATGTTTAATTGCACACACGCACACCATTCCCACACAAACAAAATCCCCCCCCCCCCAAAAAAAACCACAAACCCACGAAATAAAACCTCCATCTTGTATAATATCCCCTTTAAAGAAACACAAGTCTCGGAGGCACTAAATAAAAGATAATTCATTTTTCTCCTGTTTGAGTTTAGTAGGGTCATGTGGACAACTGACGAGAGACACACTGTAGGTCTACCACCAGATGAATGAGTGTGGCGAGTGTGTGTTGAAGGACACCTGAAGGGTACCTGGTGAAGGACACCTGAAGGGTACCTGAAGAGGTGACGTAGTGAAGGACACCTGAAGGGTGACATGGTGAAGGGTGACGTGGTGAAGGACACCTGAAGGGTACCTGGTGAAGAAGGTGACGTGGTGAAGGACACCTGAAGGGTGACATGGTGAAGGGTGACGTGGTGAAGGACACCTGAAAGGTACGTGACGAAGAACACCTGAAGGGTGACATGATGGGACACCTGAAGGGGTGACATGGTGAAGGGTGACGTGGTGAAGGACCACCTGAAAGGTACGTGAGAAGAAGAACACCTGAAGGGTGACGTGGTGAAGGACACCTGAAGGGTGACATGGTGAAGGGTGACGTGGTGAAGGACACCTGAAGGGTGCCTGGTGAGGGTGACGTGGTGAAGGACACCTGAAGGGTGACATGGTGAAGGACACCTGAAGGGTACCCGGTGAAGGGTGACGTGGTGAAGGACACCTGGAGGTACCTGGTGAAGGGTGACGTGGTGAAGGACACCTGAAAGGGTGACATGGTGAAGGAGTGACGTGGTGAGAGGACACCTGAAGGGTGACATGGTGAAGGGTGACGTGGTGAAGGACACCTGAAGGGTACCTGGTGAAGGGTGACGTGGTGAAGGACACCTGAAGGGTGACATGGTGAAGGGTGACGTGGTGAAGGACACCTGAAGGGTACCTGTGAAGGGTGACGTGGTAAAGTACACCTGAAGGGTACCTGGTGAAGGGTGACGTGGTGAAGGACACCTGAAGGGTACCTGGTGAAGGGTGACGTGGTGAAGGACACCTGAAGGTACCTGGTGAACGGTGACGGGTGAAGGACACCTGAAGGGTACCTGGTGAAGGGTGACGTGGTGAAGGACACCTGGAAGGGTACCGCAGGAAGGTGACGTGGTGAAGGACACCTGAAGGGTACCTGGTGAAGGGTGACGTGGTGAAGGACACCTGAAGGGTACCTGGTGAAGGGTGACGTGGTGAAGGACACCTGAAAGGTACGTGACGAAGAACACCTGAAGGGTGACATGATGAAGGACACATGAAGGGTGACATGGTGAAGGACACCTGAAGGGTGACGTGGTGAAGGACACCTGAAGGGTACGTGGTGAAAGAGAAAATTGGAGGAGACTTAAAAAAGAGACCTTGAAGGCTGAAGGAAGCTAGAGGGAACTGAAGGGAGTTGAATGGGAATCAGTTCTTTATTTATAATGATATGAACCGTTAAATGAAAGGATCAGAAACTTTTAATAGAAATGGATATAAAACCTAAATAAAATACGAATTAAATCTTCAATTGTATGATTAAGAGGCGGAATTATTATTTTTTTTATGAGCGTAAGATCTGATCTTTATGATAAGGATATTTGAACCTTATGGACGTCCCAAAGTAAAAAAATATTAAATTAAAGAAAGAAATTATACAAAGTCAATGCCACAAGAATCAAATAGAATAATAAACGGAAAATGCGGAGAGAGAATAAATTAGAGACCTGGATAATATCTTCTGATGTTAGAAAACAGTAAGGAGAGTAGATGGAACAGGGTGATACAGAAATAACACTAATAGTACGAACACAAAGAGAATAGTAATCCATCCATCCGTCCGTCCATCCGTCCACCCATCCATCTGTCCATCCATCTGTCCATCTGTCCGCCGTCCATCCATCCATCCATCCGTCCGTCCATCCATCCATCCATCCGTCCGTCCGTCCGTCCGTTCATCCATTCATCCGTCCGTCCATCCATCCATCCATCCATCCATCTGTCCGTCTGTCCATCCATCCATCCATCCATCTTCCACCCATCCATCCGTCCATCCATCCATCTCCACCCATCCATCCATCTAATAATGGTTGCCCTCGTGTGCGAGGATAGAAAGCCCAAGGACCACCTAGGCGTGAATTTCTTCACAGAAGCTGTCGCCAACACAACAACCACACCCTGAGTTAACGAGCTGCATGACCCAGTGTTTAAGGTGGAGAAGCTGTCGCCAACACAACAACCACACCCTGAGTTAACGAGCTGCGACCCAGTGTTTAAGGTGTAGAAGCTGTCGCCAACACAACAACCACACCCTAAGTTAACGAGCTGCATGACCCAGTGTTTAAAGAAGCTGTCGCCAACACAACAACCACACCCTGAGTTAACGAGCTGCATGACCCAGTGTTTATGAAGCTGTCGCCAACACAACAACCACACCCTAAGTTAACGAGCTGCATGACCCAGTGTTTATAGTAGAAGCTGTCGCCAACACAACAACCACACCCTAGGTTAACGAGCTGCATGACCCGTGTTTAAGTGTAGAAGCTGTCGCCAACACAACAACCACACCCTAAGTTAACGAGCTGCATGACCCAGTGTTTAAGGTGTAGAAGCTGTCGCCAACACAACAACCACACCCTGAGTTAACGAGCTGCATGACCCAGTGTTTATGTAGAAGCTGTCGCCAACACAACAACCACACCCTAAGTTAACGAGCTGCATGACCAGTGTTTAAGGATAGAAGCTGTCGCCAACACAAACCACACCCTAAGTTAACGAGCTGCATGACCCAGTGTTTAAGGTAGTTGCCCAACACAACAACCACACCCTAGGTTAACGAGCTGCATGACCCAGTGTTTAAGGTAGAAGCTGTCGCCAACACAACAACCACACCCTGAGTTAACGAGCTGCATGACCCAGTGTTTAAGGAGTAGAAGCTGTCGCCAACACAATAACCACCCTAAGTTAACGAGCTGCATGACCCAGTGTTTGAGGTGGTAGTGTCGCCAACACAACAACCAAATCCTAGGTTAACGAGCTGCATGACCCAGTGTTTAAGGTAGAAGCTGTCGCCAACACAACAACCACACCCTGAGTTAACGATTTGCATGACCCAGTGTTTAAGGTGTAGAAGCTGCCAACACAACAACCACACCCTAAGTTAACGAGCCAGGACCCAGTGTTCATAGTAGAAGCTGTCGCCAACACAACAACCAAACCCTGAGTTAACGAGCTGCATGACCCAGTGATTAAGGAAGAAACTGTCGTCAACACAACAACCACACCCAAAGTTAACGAGCTGCATGACCCAGTGTTAAAGGTGTAGAAGCTGTCACCAACACAACAAGCACACCCTGAAAACGAGTTGTATGACCCAGTGTTTGCTGTTGCCAACACAACAACCACACCCTAAGTTAATGAGTTGTGCGACCCCAGTGTCAAGTAAAGTCCGAAAAGACTGGACAACTCGCCAACTGTACTGGCTAACCATTACCCCGGAACATGATACGCAAATCCAATAACATCCAGGTTCCAATTACTGCTGGGTAGACGGGAAATGGCAAGAAACTTACCCATAGTTTCACCCTGCCCGATCGAACCTGGGTCTACTATTTAAGGAGGAGAGCATGCTGACCATTACACCACAGGTCGCTAGATCTATCTATTTATTTATCTGTTCGTCTGTCTGTCTGTCTGTCTGTTTCATTTACTGGTTTAACTATATTTTTTTCTCTGTCTCTATCTTCGTCTTTCCTCTCCTGTCCTCCCTGTCAACACCACTTTCAGGAATGCTATATTAGTTTATATGGAAGTTTAGATTACAATTGCTATACTGGTAGAGGTGGACGAATGGAAGCACAGTGAGCGATGTGTCCAATAATACCAGACGATGATGCGAGGATACTTCTCTCTCTCTCCTGGTCTATCTTAACCATCATTTATATTCCATTAATTTGGAATAGAGAGAGAGAGAGAGAGAGAGAGAGAGAGAGAGATGAAGGTAAATAGAGAATAGAAATAGAGAGGAATGAAATAGAAAGAGACTGTGGTGGTACATGACACGGTAACCCACAGACTGAACCACAGGTGGGACAGACAGACAGACAGACAGACAGATTGATATAGACGGAAGGACGGACAGATACATACATACAGACAGATACAGAAAGATAGATAATATACAAGGAGGGAAAAGGAAAGACGAAGAGGGAGATTGAAGGAAAGACGAAGGAGAAAATAGAAGGAAAGGATAGATGAAAGGTTAGGTTAGGTTAGGCTAGTGGTAGGTTAGGTTAGGTTACAAAGATGGAGAAAGCAATGAGCGTGAATGAGTGGATACCATGGCGCCTTGTTGAGAGTCATATAAGAATGAATGAATGCCAATGAAAAGATGGAGTGTATGGTGTATGGTCTAAGAATGAATCAAAATATTTAAAATGAAGGATGGCAAACAACAAACAAACAATAACATCACTACACACACTCATTTCACACACTTAACACACTCACTTAATACACTCATACACTCACTTAACACACTCACTTAACACTCACTCATTTAACACACTCACCATTTAACACACTCACCAACACACTCACACACTTAACACACTCTCTCACACATAACACACCCACACACATCCAACATCCGAAAATTGGGTCGGCGACATTCAAGAGGCAATAATTGTGGCGTAGGGCAAGGTTAATGGGCATAAATAGTTGGAGAATGACATGAACGTTTACCTGTGTGTGTGTGTGTCACCGTGCACTCAGACATAAGTTAGCTCTGTGTTGAGGATCGATAGCGTGGACTGAGCGCGGGGAAGGTCCATGTAAGAACTAATTTAACTTATCCACCTCTTAATTCAAGCTACGACCTCTAATTAATTACCTTCCAGCTATTATAAAAATTTTTGACTGTTGTGTTTGTTTGGATCGTAATAGATCCCAAGTGTATCCCAGAGGCGAGAGAACGTTCGTCTGGCGTTTGTCGTGCCTGGGGTGAAGTGCTGGTAGTGAAACATGGGTCGACTTGTCCGCTAGAGTTTTATGGTGTGGTGAGTGCTGTTCTCTCTGATCTATCTAAAACCATCATTTACATTCCATTAATTTGGAATAGAGAGAGAGAGATGAAAGTAAAGAGAATAGAAACAGGGAGGAATGAATAGAAACAGGGAGGAATGAATAGAAACAAGGAGGAATGAAATAAGAGACTGTGGTGGTACATGACACGGTAACCCCAGACTGAACCACAGGTGGACAGACAGACAGACAGACAGACAGACAGATTGATACAGACGGAAGGACGGACAGATACATACATACATACATACAGACAGATACAGAAAGATAGATAGTATACAAGGAGGGAAAAGGAAAGACGAAGAAGGAGATTGAAGGAAAGACGAAGGAGAAAATAGAAGGAAAGGATAGATGAAAGGTTAGGTTAGGTTAGGCTATGGTAGGTTAGGTTAGGTTAGGTTAGGTTAGGCTATGGTAGGTTAGGTTAGGTTAGGCTATGGTAGGTTAGGTTAGGTTACAAAGATGGAGAAAGCAACGGTGAGCGTGAATGAGTGGATACCATGGCGCCTTGTTGAGAGTCATATAAGAATGAATGAATGCCAATGAAAATAAGGAGTGTATGGGTGTTTGGTCTAAGAATGAATCAAAAATATTTAAAATGAAGGATGGCAAACAACAAAACAAACAATAACATCACTACTTTCACACACTCATTTCACACACTTACACTCACTTAATACACTCATATACTCATAACACACTCACTTAACACTCCTCACTTCACTCACTCATTTAACACTCATAACACACTCACACACTTAACACACTCACACACATAACACACTCACACACATAACACACTCTCACACATAACACACTCACACATAACACTCACAACATCCAACATCCGGAAATTTCGGTCACCGACATTCAAGAGGCAATAATTGTGGCGTAGGGCAAGGTTATGTACTGGCATAAATAGTTGGAGAATGACATGAACGTTTACCTGTGTGTGTGTGTCACCGTGTACACTCAGACATAAGTTAGCTCTGTGTTGAGGATCGATAGCGTGGACTGAGCTGGGGAGGTCCTATAAGAACCTAATTTAACTTATCCACCTCTTAATTAAAGCTACGACCTCTAATTAATTACCTTCCAGCTATTGTATAAAATTCTTTGACTGTTGTGTT
>NW_024719038.1:0-22500 GCF_018991925.1 Homarus americanus | reverse complement strand
AAGCAAGAGAAACACTCACTCACTCACTCACTCACTCACTCTCTCACTCAATCACTCACCACTCACTCACCACTCACTCACCACGCTTGACATGCAAAGAAAAATCAAACATTTTCACCCGCCAAATCACCTTCTTTCCCACCGATGATTTGGACAGACTGTCAAACTTCAATTAAGGAAAGAGTTTTATCGATTAGGTTTATTTTTATCATTACTTTGTTGAGGTGCGGAAATGGGGGAAGAGGGTGGTGGGGAGGGGTGAGGGAAGGGGGTGGGGGGAGAGGTGGGGGAGGTGGGGGGAAGGGGTGGGGGAGGGGTGAGGGGAGGTGAGGGAGAGGGGTGGGGAAGAGGGGTGGGGGGAGGGGGTGAGGGAGATGGTGGTGAGGGAAGGTGGGGGAAGGGGTGGGGAAGAGGGGTGAGGGAGATGGTGGTGAGGTAGGGAGGTGGGAGAGAGAGAGAGATAGAGAGAGAGAGAACGGAAGGAGTTGAAGGGAAAGGGACAGACAGACAGACAGACAGACAGACAGACAGACAGACAGACAGACAGATAGATAGACGCCCACAGATTCTCTCTCCCCATAATCATCCATCGTCCTCCTCGCCTCTTATCGTATTTTTTTCTTCCATTCTCTTGCCTGTTCCTCCTCACTCCTCTAATTATCTTCGCTTTTTATTGTTCCCCTCACTTCTCTCTCTCTTCTCACTGTCTTTTCTCTATTCTCTCTTTATCTCTGTATCTTTTCCCTTCTCCATTATTTTCTCTCTCTTATAGTCTATCTACAGAAGGAGGAAAGAGGAGAGAAGAAAGACGAGGAAAGAAGGGGTGAAGAGAAAGAGAGAATAAGGGAAGGAAGGAGTTAAAAATAAGTAGGAGAAGGAGAGGATTGAGGGAAAGAATAAATGAGGGAGGGAGGAAAATAGTGAACGATGAGGAGGAAAAAAAGAGAAGCAAATGAGAATAAATTGACAATGGTGATGATGAGGAGATGGGGATAAGAAGAGAAAGGAGGAAGAGGAGGAGGAAGATAAGAGAAAGGAGAGGAAAGAAGACGTAAAGGAAAAATGAAGTATAATAAGAAAGATAAAGAAAAAAAATATAATCAAGAAAATATGATAAACTTGGGAATAATGAGTGAAAAGAAATTAAAATAATGAGAAATTAAAGAAAAGAAATGAAGCTAAGTTACAATAAAAGAAGAGTGAATAATGTGATCATGAGAGCACACGCGCACAC
Source organism: Homarus americanus (assembly GCF_018991925.1). Classification (NCBI taxonomy): domain Eukaryota; kingdom Metazoa; phylum Arthropoda; class Malacostraca; order Decapoda; family Nephropidae; genus Homarus; species Homarus americanus. The sequence goes on along the minus strand of NW_024719038.1, from coordinate 21,266 downwards.
ACACACGCACGTCCGCACGCACGCGATATATACACGCACGCACGCACGCAGACCAAGCAGTATTAAAGTAAGTGCTTGAAGCTTTAACTGGTGTGTGTGTGTGTGTGTGTGTGTGTGTGTGTGTGTGTGTGTGCATATTTTCTTTTTTCTTTATTTTGTGTAAACTAATTTATAAACAAAAACCAGTGTAAATGAAGACAAGACTGGAGACAGTTAACAATATACACCTTCCCACAGTCACCAGTGTGTGTTTATAATGTTCGATAAATATTTAACAATTATTGTTATTTAACAGGAGCGTTAATGGCAGAGGCTAACTAATGCGGTTTTATATGTTTTTTTCGAGTTGTGAATCATTTTATTAGGTGCTTCAACAAGGTGAAATTAATTAACAGGCAACCTCGTAGGTCAGAGGAAACTATTTGTGTTGTTTTTGGGGGTAAATTTATATCATGAATGATTTTATTGTAAAGAATAATGAAATAAAATTAATTTTAACATGCAACTCTAAGAGCAAGGCAGAGTTTAAATTAGGTTTTTTTTTTTAGAATTTACAACATTAGGCTTGAAAAATCACTTTATAAAATGAAATTAAGAAGCACCTTGTTGGGAGAGTTAACAGGATAATGTTTTATATCACAATATCCAACATTTATATGAATATTTACACTAGTAGGTGCTGGCAGCAGAGTTACTACTAATCTTTTTGCTTTGTTTTCGACGCAAGTTCTTGCTTGATTTGGCTTTCATGAAATTTTTAAACAAAGCGAATAATAAGCACCTTTGAAGCAGAGTTGGCAGTTATTGCTTTTCCTCATAAGCAACATTTAGCTCGATATCACTTCATGAGAAATATAAATGAAAGATGAAAATAGGCACCTTTTAGGGCTGAGTTGGCAGGTTTGTTCGAAATTGTTGAAGAAAACAAAAAAGAAATTGAAGAAAGGTAACTTTAGCGCAGAATAACCAATTGTCGCCTTTTTTACACCTTTTACATAATTCAGTATTACTATCGTTTTATTATGGAAGCCCAAATGTGATGAAACTAACGAGACGAAATTTTAATGTGCAGTTGCCAGGTTACACTTTTACGGTAGTTCTGAGAAGGAAAGATTAATAGGTAAAGCGATAAAATATAAATATCATTCAACGGCCAGTGGTGTCACTAATTAATCATTTACCCTCACGACATTAAAAGAACACCTAGAAGCGATGTCGTTTAATAGTTAAGAAAAAATTGAAATGGCAATGGAAAGAGTAACGCAACAGAGTGAAGTTCGGGAAGCATTATCCCCCCTGACCCCTGCCCACCTGGTACGATGTCTCCGTAAACTTCTGACCTCTCGTACGTCTATGGGAAGTGGTCGCGAAAGGGGACGTGATTGTTGCCCGTATCATCATTGGGTATGACTTTTGCTTTTGGGAGATTGGTATCCCGCATCCCCCGAGCAACGATCTGCATTATGTGAAGACCCAACAGCCGCGCCTTGACCACTGCCACTCCTAAGATGTCCCCACACACAACCGTAGCTTCCTGTGATGCCTGCTGACCACCACTCACGACCCCTCTGACGGAGACACGATGATCTTCCCATACTGGCCAGATGGAGCTTGGTAACAATATTGGATTATGTGTGAAAGGAACATCCTTCCTTCCCAGTAGGGCTTTGTAAGCCCTTTATAAGATTTTGATATTGTATATACTTGTCACACTTGCCAGATACTTGGAAATATTGTACAGGGTACCTAGTGACAGCACTAGGATCCCAAGCTCTATCAAGGAATAAACACTGAAATTGAAAATTGAATTGCAGAGTGAAATGGCAGCGCAGAGGAAACACAGTTAGCAGTTCGTGCATTTTTTCTCACAATTCATCATTTTCAGTCGCCTTCAAACACAAGTCTACAACACAGGACGAGTGTTAGTGAGGACGCACTTTTGTGTAGAGTAATTGTTAACTGAGAGGAACATTACAACAAACATTACCAAAACAGACGAAGGAACACACACTAACACATAGTACATATGTTTCTCTCTCTCTCTCTCTCTTCTCTCTCTCTCTCTCCTAGAAGACCGACGTTTCCATCACCTATGATATAATTTACCAATCACATCAAAAGTACTACCTTTATAACCCATACTACTTCGCAATAACAACGCACCATTATTATCAATAACTGTTAATTATTCACTACTCACTCCTCCCCCTGATGAATTAACATCATTCACTCTCATAGCGTAGCGCCTCTCTAGATAAAAAAACACGTCTTCACAAAATCTATTAGGTCTTTCACAAACTTTCTCTTAAAAATCAAAAGTTTGAATTAATAATATATTGCCTGCAAGTCAAGTAGAGAAAGGCTTTGTAGAAACTTATTCTTGAAAAAAAATTGATTCATTGTAGGAGTTCTCTCTCTCTCCTTCATTCATCGCATTATTATCTGTTCTCTTCGCCCCACTATCACTGTCTTGGGGTACTCATTCTACGTCTCTGTGTTTTAATCATCACAGTTTATCCTTTATTAAGATTTCACCACACGAACAAAGAGAGGAGAGAGAGAGAGGGAGAGAGAGAGAGAGAGAGAGAGAGAGTTTTATTATGTTATAGTACATACAGCTCTCTATTTTATGTATATGTATGTATGTGTATATATGTGTGTATATGTATGTATGAATGTATGTATAGTTGCTTGTATACATAAAGGCTATATAGATACAGATGGAGGCCGAAGGGGAGGGGGTGGTTGTGTTAGTGAGGGGAGGAGGAGGGGCACGGTGATCTACCATAGGTAGTAGTAGTAACGAGCTGACAGGGAGTTTGAGGAGGACATTTTAGGTCAGTTGCAGGACCATCAGCACCTGCTCCAGCTGCTCCTTGGGCTGACTTCACTAGGGACTGGTTGACGGAAGGCCTGACGGAGCGCATAGTCTCGTGCAGATGTGCTGCCAGCCGTCATGTGCTGTTTAAAACAAATCACCCTGGTCAAAGTCACATTAACAAGAAGATCCTGGCTCAACTCTCCGACAACATGATAGAGAGAGTTGCTCATATATGCAACGCCTGCTTTCGCCTCTGGATACTTCCCTAAGATAAACCAAAATCGCCATGTTATTCGCCTCATACCAAAAGCAGGGAAGTTCTTCCAAACAAAGTCGAAAATTTCGACCAATATCGCTGCTAGAGGTAAATTTGCCAATCTTCGAAAATAGTCAACAAGCGATTGTGGATGTAGTCTGGAGACGAAGGCGTGCATAATCCTCGACAGTTCGGCTTCCGCCAGTACTGAGGCACATCCACCGCCATAGCTCAGGCCTACGAGCAGACGCCAGTGCTATGACTGGCCGCCTGCAGTGCAATATAGTACTGAGGGGACGTCAGCGCGTTTGACAGTTGGCACGCAGGGCGCAGAAGGTAAGATCATACAACTGGGGCTACCTGAAATCTGACGCGCTTGCTGTAACTTCATTATGGACCGCAGAGCCAAAATCAAGATGAAGAACATTTTTGGAGAAGAATTCACTATTGTTATGTGCCTTAGGCTTTGTCTTCACCAACCTTGACATTAATTTCTACACGGCTGACCTGGGCACCCCTGTCGGCAGCGAGTACGTCGTGTATGCCGACGATGTAACACAGATCGTCACCTGCCCAGGGAAGGTCCACTTGCAAGTGATGGCGCGACTTACTGCTCGGGCAATGGAGGAGATTTCGGAGTATGAAAATAATGGAAAATAAAACAAACAAAACGAAATTTGAGGTCATACCCACAGCCAAATTTGCCGGCCCCATTGATGATCGACGACGAAGAGATTGAGTACTTAAACAAGGTAGTTTGTCGGCCTCATCATTTCTCGGACGGGCATCATTCCCTAAGTGAAGGAAGAGACTAAATAAAGTCAGCTGCCGCAGCCAAATTAAACGTTTAAATTGATGCCTGAGAAGCATAAGTTCACTCGGTACAAGTGCTGGTGAGGCCTGTGTTGAGCACCCATCTATACCACTCTGGTCACACCTCGGGAAGACTGACTACAACAACTGCAGAGCTTCCAAACAAGTGTTTGAGGTCAGATAGTGGCCATGCGCACCCTACCAGAGACAGTGGAAACCATCCACCTAAGAAATGGAAAACAGAGGCCTCACTAGGTTCCTGGACGACCGTAGCCCAGGTGGATTACCTGTTACGTGGGGAAGACATCAACGGAGGGAGACCACGCCTGGTGGCCCGAGTCTGCCTGCACTATAACAACCCAACTCGTGACTCATCTATGTCCGCTACAGGATCCACCTTAGATTAAACTGATGATATAAATTGACATTTAACAAGTCACAATCAGTGAGTCCATAACGTATCATGTATAAGATGTTAATAAACTTAGGTATTGTAAATCAATCTAGTCATTGTCTACCAAAGTAAACCAGTTGTGCAACCTCTTGTCTTCTAGTTAGTTTAGTTAGCCAACAAACTCTGTAATATGTAAACAGGGGTGTGTCCCCTGTTTAACTCTGATAAACTTTTTTTCCAACTCTTCCCCACGACTATATGTTGTGACTCCATCCCTCATGCCTGTGCCTTGAGCCCCAGCAGGTTTTCCATCTCTTTCTCTACCTTAACCTAACAAAGAAAAAAAGGGGGGACCAGAGGGGAGGTGGAAAGGGGGAGAGGAGGGGCATGGGTGAAGAGTGAAGAGGAGGGAGGGGAGAGGCATGGAGGTGTAGAGGTAGGGGTGGAGGCATGGGAGGTGAGAGGCATGGAGGTGAGAGGCATGGAGGTGAGAGGTAGGAGGGGAAGGTGGGGTGTAAGAGGTATTGAGGGGAGGGCTGGAGGGGAGAAGGGACGGAAGCATCGATGGGAGAGGCATGGAGGTAAAGGCATGGAGGGGAGAGGCAGGAGTGTGGAGGAGGCATGGGAGGAATAGAGGTGGAGAGGCATAGAGATGAGGCATGGGAGGTGAGAGGGTGGAAGAGGGAGGCATGGAGGTGAGAGGCATGGAAGGGAGGGTATGAAGGTGAGAGGCGAAGGTGAGTAGCGTGAAGGTGAGAGGCATGGAGATGAGAGGCATGGAGGTGAGGGGCATGAAGGTGAGAGGCATGGAACTGAGAGTAATGAAGAAGCATGGAGGAGAGGCATGGGAGGGGAGGCATGGAGGTGAGGGGCATGGAAGGTGAGAGGCATGGAGATAGAGGCATGGAGGGGAGGCATGGGAGGAGGGGCATGAAGGTGAGAGGTGCATGGAGAGAGGCAGAGGTGAGAGGCATGGAGGTGGAGAGGTATGGAGGTGAGGGCATGGAGGGAGAGTATGAGAGAGGCATGAAGGTGAGAGGCATGGAGGATGGGAGGGGAGAGGCATGGAGGTGAGAGGCATGGAGGTCAGAGGCATGGAGGTCAGAGGCATGGAGGTGAGATGCATGGAGGTGAGAGGCAGTGGAGGGAGAGGCAGAACTGGAGAGGCATGAAGAAGCATGGAGGTGAGAGGCATGGGGGGGGGGCATGGGAAGGTGAGAGGGCAAGTGGAGGAGAGAGGGGAGGAGAGAGGGTATGGAGGTGAGAGGCATGAAGGTGGAGAGATGGAGGAGAGAGGGCATGGAGGGTGAGAGGCATGGGAGGGGGGAGAGGCATGGAGGGGAGAGGCATGAGGGGAGAGGCATGGAGGGGGAGAGGCATGAAGGTGAGAGGCATGGGAGGAGAGAGGCATGGAGGGGAGAGGCATGGGGAGAGGCATGGGAGAGGCGAAGGCAGAGGAGGCAGGAGGTGAGGCATGGAAGGAGGAGATGGGAGAGGGAGTGGAGAGGCATGGAGGTGAGAGGCATGGAGGGGAGAGACATTAGAGGAAGAGGGGAGAGGCAGGGAGGGGGAGAGGCATGGAGGGGAGGTGGAGGGGAGAGGTATGGAGGTGAGAGGAGGTGGAGATGGACTGGGAGGCATGGGAGGGGAGAGGCATGGAGGGGAGAGGCATGGAGGTGAGAGGCATGGAGGTCAGAGGCATGGAGGTGAGAGGCATGGAGGTCAGAGTCATGGAGGTGAGAGGCATGAAGGTGAGAGGCATGGAGGTGAGGCGCATGAAGGAGAGATGGCGGTGAGAGGCATGGCGGTGAGAGGCATGGGGGGTGAGAGGCATGGGGGTGGAGGGCATAGAGGTGAGAGGCATGGGAGGTTTGAGAATTAAAGGAGAGGCATGAAGGAAGGGGTGGAGAGGCAAGGGAGTGGAGATGGAGGGGAGAGGCATGGAGGGGAGAGGCGTGAGGGGAGAGGCATGGAGTGGGGGGAGGGAGGCATGGAGGGGAGAGGCATGAGGAGGGCATGGGGTGAGAGGCAGAAGGTGAGGTACTAGGTGAGAGGCATGGGAGGTGGAGGGCATGGAGGGGAGAGGCATGAGGGAGAGGCATGGGAGGGAGAGGCATGGAACTGAGAGGCATGAAGAAGCATGGGGGTGGAGGCATGGGAGGTGAGAGGCATGGAGGAGAACTGAGAGGCATGAAGAAGCATGGGGGTGAGAGGAATGGAGGTGAGATGGAGGTGAGGCATGAAGGTGAGAGGCATGGAGGTGAGGAGGCATGAAGGAGAGGCATGAAGGGCATGAGGAGAGGCATGGAGGAGGCATGGAGGTGAGAGGCATGGAGGTGAGAGGCATGGAGGTGAGGCATATGTGAGGAGATGGATGAGGCTGGAGATGAGAGGCGGGAGATGAGAGGGCGGAGGTGGAGAGGCATGGAAGGAGAGGTATGAAGGTGAGAGGCAGGAGGATGAGAGGCATGAGGGGAGAGGCATGGAGGAGAGGCATGGAAGGGAGGGCATGAAGGGAGAGGCATGGAGGGGAGAGGCATGGGGATGAGAGGCGGGAGGTGAGAGGCATGGAGATGAGAGGCATGGAGATGAGAGGATGAGGTGAGGCATGGAGGAGGGAGGGGGTATGAAGGTGAGAGGCATGGAGGTGAGAGGAATGGAGGAGGAGGCATGGAAGGTGGGAGGATTGAGAGAAGAGTGGTTCTCAAACTGTGACATTATCGTTGACAGAGAGAGAGAGAGAGAGAGAGAGAGAGAGAGAGAGAGAGAGAGAGAGAGAGGAGAGAGAGAGAGATATATATATATGGTTATATATAGAGAATGCTAAATAAAAAATTTTAAATTTTATTTGCATACAACTCGTGACGACAATTCAAAATGACAAAAAAAAATTCTCTCACTTTTCTCTCTCTTTCCCTCTCTCTCTCTCTCTCTCTCTCTTGGCCAATCAGCTGCTTATTCTTGCTCAACTGCACAATGAGGACAAAACAATTAACCACCATTAACAACCCGGAACAGCCTGACAGACACAGCCCTAACGAGCGGAGAGAGTAATTAGCTCACAAAAGAAAAGAAGAAATAATTTAAAAAACAGAAATTCTAATTTTTTATTTTATTCTGATTTAGAATTATTATGTCGACCAAGAACCAGGTCTAATTCTCTTAAACATTTGGGGCTCTTATATATGGTTTATATATTTGAGTTAAATATAGGTTATGTAGTTGAGACCACTTGGATTACGCAGTTTAGTTCTAGTCACCGTATTACAGAATGGATAAAGAATCCCTAAAGAAAGAATTCAGAGGAGAATGCCAAGACTAATCCTGGGCATTAGGAACCTTGAGTACAGAGACAGATTAAAGCATCTTAATTTGCACTCCCTCGAGAGACGTAGAGTGAGGGGCGACACGACAGAGGTGTATAAATTGAAGTCAGGGTTAAACAAAGGTGATATAACAAAGGTACTCAAACTATCCAACCAGGAGCGAACTCATGACAATGGTTTTAAATTAGACAAATTTAGATTTATGCGCAAAATAGGTAAACATTGGCTTGGAAATAGAGTAGTGGATGAGTGGAACAAGTTACCAAATATCATCATTAACTCGAACACGCTGGATAGCTTCAAACATACAGTAGGTTGGATGGATTATGAGCGATAGGGGTTGGGTGTAAACGGGACTGCCCAGTGTAGGCCAATAGGCCCGCTGCAGTTTCCTCTATTCTTATGTTCTTACGTTAAATATGGGTTATGCTGTTGAGTTAAATAAGGGTTATGTAGCGAGTTATAGTTCATATATTACTGTTATATATGTGCTATGTATTATAGTTATATATGGGTTATGTTATTAAGATATGTAACAATTAATTAGTTATATATATATATATATATATATATATATATATATATATATATATATATATATATATATATATATATATATATATAGAATATACAAGTATGATATTGGTTATGTATCAGTTATGTAGTAGACTTTATAAATGGATTATGTAACTGAGTTATTAAATGTGTTAAATAATTCACTTATATATGAAATATATTTCGATTATATATAAATTATATATATTTGAAATCATAATCGCACTGAACATTTACCATATATATATATATATATATATATATATATATATATATATATATATATATATATATATATATATATATATATATATATATATATATATATATATATCAACGACCTCACCAGCCAGGATTCGAACCATCGACCTACTGGGTGGGACTAGGGAACGCTACCGACCAACCGACCCTCTATATTATAATACATATATAAACTTATAATAAATAAAATTATATAGGCCTATAGCGTATATAAATTATATATCGGAGTTATAGATCATAGATGAATTAATATATTTTTGAGTAATATGTCTTCAGCATCAAGGTCCAAAAAAACACAAGATTTATGTATCGGTGGAACCATAAATCAGTCATATAAGAGAGAGAGAGAGAGAGAGAGAGAGAGAGAGAGAGAGAGTTGTACATAATTATCAATTATTTAGAAGGACGAAGGGTTAGTCATGCAGGGAAAGTTGTTGAGAAAAAGAGGAATATTGAAACAAATGAAAAGTTGGGAGTTATGGTGCAAGGGGGGGAGAGGGGAAGATCAACACCACCACAACCACCACAATCATCATCACCATCACATCCGCACTGCGCTAATACGACACACCAGACAGACAGACAGACAGATATACACAGAGTACCTAACAAAAACACTATACAATGAAACTTAAGAAAGACGAGACTCTTATTATTTTTTTATCACTCTCTGCTGTAATGCTGCAATGGTCAGCATGCACGTCTCGCAAGCTAGTGGACCCGGGTTCGATCCCCGGGCAGGGTGAAATTATGGGCAAGTTTCTTTACGCCATTTGCCTCTGTCTACCCAGCAGTAATTGGGAACCTGGGTGTTATTCGATTTGCGGATCGTGTACCGGGGTAATGGTTAGCCAATGCAGTTTGTGAGTTGTCCGGTCTTTCTGACTGTTCCTTGACACTGGGTCATGCAGCTTGTTAACTTAGGATGTGGTTGTTGTGTTGGCGACAGCTTCTACACCTTAAACACTGGCCATGCAGCTTGTTAACGTAGGGTGTGGTTGTTGTGTTGGCGACAGCCTACACCTTTAAACACTGGGTCATGCAGCTCGTTAACTCAGGGTGTGGTTGTTGTGTTGGTGACAGCTTCACACCTAAACACTGGGCTTCGCAGCTCTGGCTCAGGTTGTGGTTGTTGTGTTGGTGACAGCTTCTACACCTTAAACACTGGGCCATGCAGTTCGTTAACTTAGTGTGTGGTTGTTGTGTTGGTGACAGCTTCTACACCTTAAACGCTGGGTCATGCAGCTTGTTAATTAATGGTGTGGTTGTTGTGTTGGCGACAGCTTCTACACCTTAAACACTGGGTCATGCAGCTCGTTAACTTAGTGTGTGGTTGTTGTGTTGGCGACATCTTCTACACCTTAAACACTGGGTCATGCAGCTCGTTAACTTAGTGTGTGGTTGTTGTGTTGGTGACAGCTTCTACACCTTAAACACTGGGCCATGCAGTTCGTTGACTTAGTGTGTGGTTGTTGTGTTGGTGACAGCTTCTACACCTTAAACACTGGGTCATGCAGTTCGTTAACTTAGTGTGTGGTTGTTGTGTTGGTAACAGCTTCTACACCTTAAACACTGGGCCATGCAGTTCGTTGACTTAGTGTGTGGTTGTTGTGTTGGTGACAGCTTCTACACCTTAAACACTGGGCCATGCAGTTCGTTGACTTAGTGTGTGGTTGTTGTGTTGGTGACAGCTTCTACACCTTAAGCACTGGGTCTTGCAGCTCGTTAACTTAGGGTGTGGTTGTTGTGTTGGTGACAGCTTCTACACCTTAAACACTGGGTCATACAGCTCGTTAACTCAGGGTGTGGTTCGTATGTTAGTGACAGCTTCTACACCTTAAACACTGGGTCTTGCAGCTCGTTAACTTAGGGTGTGGTTATTGTGTTGGCGACAGCTTCTACACCTTAAACACCGGGTCATGCAGCTCGTTAACTCAGGGTGGTTGCTGTTGGCACAGCTTCTACACCTAAACACTGGGTCATGCAACTCGTTAACTTAGGGTGTGGTTGTGTTGGCGACAGCTTCTACACCTTAAACATTGGGTCATGGGTCATGCAGCTCGTTAACTTAGGGTGTGGTTGTTGTGTTGGCGACAGCTTCTACACCTTAAACAAATTCACGCCTTGGTGGCCCTTGGGTCGGCCATCCTCGTTTCTGAGGGCAACCATTTTGTAATATATATATATGTATGTATGTATGTCTGCGTACGTGTGTGTATGTGTGTTTGCATGTCTATCTGTGTGTGTGTGTGTGTGTGTGTGTATGCGTGTTGTGTGTGTGTGTATGTATGTATGTATGTATGTGCATGTGTGTCTGTGTGCGTGCGTGTCTGTGTGCGTGCGTGTCTGTGTGAGTGTCTGTCTGTGTGTGTGCGTGAGTGTTTATGAAGAGGGGAGAGGGTTGAAGGGGGGTGATATCCGGATGGGAGGAGAGGAAGCAGATGGCGAGGGGTAGGAGAGTAAAAATAGTAAGAGGGGGGAGGTGAGGGAGGGAGAAGTGAGAGGGGGAGGGAGAGGGAGGGGGAGGATTTCACGAGGGTGTGGACGTGGAGGGAATATGTGTGTGTGTGTGTGTGTGTGTGTGTGTGTGTGTGTGTGTGAGGGGGGAATGGAGAGGGAAGAGTGATTGAGGGGAAAAGGAACTAGAAAAGAGAGATATAGAGATTATGATTTGACGAGAAACAGTCAAAGGAAAGAATAAGTGCATCTGTGTGAGGGGGAAAGGGGAAGGAGAAAGGGGAGGAGTGGGGAAGTGGTGGGAGAGGAAGGAGGAGAGAGAGGAGAGGGTAGGAGAAGACAAGAGGGGAGAAGGGAGGAAGAGAGGGGGGGAAGGAAGGGAGGAGGAGAAGGGAGGAAGACAAGAGAGAGGGGGAAGGAAGAAGAGGCCAAAAGAAAAGGGGAGGGAGAGGAAGGGGAGAAAAGAGAGGAGGTAGAGAGAATTGGGGAAGAAGAAAAAACGAGAGGAGGAAAGAGAGGAGGGAAGAGTAAGGGAGAAGGGGAAGGGGAGGAAGGAGGGGGGAGAAAGGAAAGGAGACAGATGTGAGGAAGTGATAAGAAAGAGAGAGGAGGAAGACAGAAAGAGGATGTATAGAGGGAGGAGGAAGGGGGGGGAGGAGGAAGGGGGAGGAGGAAGGGAGGAGGAGAGTGAAAGAGGGAAGACTAGAGTGTGTGTGTGTGTGATGAAAGAAGAATCAGACAGAACAATCTAAATTATGACATTATCTCAGCCTATAATTCTTATGATGCCCTCTCTCTCTCTGTCTCCCTCTCTCTCAATCAACACGGCTGGTCATCAACCTGTGAGACGAATGAAGTTATTTACCAGTGTTTTAAGAGAGCCTGTCTCTCTCTCTCAATGGAATGAAATGGTATGGTTTACTGAGTTGGGATTATGGTTCACCTTTAGAGGTCAGATAAGGTCAAGTCAGGTTAGGTAAAGTCATATCAGGTCATATCAGGTCAAATCATGGTCAGCTCAAGTCACTTTAAGCTATATCCAGGTGACACAAGCAAATAAGGTTAGTATAAATTACGTCAGAGACTGAAAGGAGAGACAACGAAAGCTGACTGGGTACATTGTGAGGTCAGATCAGGTCAGGACAGAACACCTGTCTTTTTAAGCTACAAATCTGCATACATACATACATACATACATACATACATACATATACACATACATACATACATACATACATACATACATACATAAGGACTAGAGATAAAGAGAAAGGTTAATAACTTTCTCTTCTCGAGCTAGACAAATATCTCACACGTCAAGTCTCGTTTAAGCTTACATGGAACGCTGGGTTGCCTGGCGTTTGATCTTGTGTCTGCGTTTTGAGGGTGGATGAGCCAGGAGATATTATGAAGAGGGGAGAGAAACGAAAGGGAGTGTGAAGGGAGAGGGAAGGGAGGAGGATGGGGGAAGAAAAGGAACATACGAGAGGGGAAGAAGCAAGAGGGAAGCAGGAGTAAGGGAGGGTAGGAGGAGAAAGGGAAGGAAGAAGGGAGACGCTAGAGTGAAGGTAAGATGAGGGAAGAGGAAGAGGAACACGGATGGGAGGGGGAAGAGAGAAGAGAAGGAGGAGGGATGAGGAAGAAGAAACAAGAAAACCAGGAGGGAGGAAGATGGGAAAGAAGATTAAAAGTAATATATCTCATCTCAGGTTAATAGCTATTCAAAATGGCCTTAATGATCATCAGGACTCGACTTAGAATGGCGACAACAGTAATTAAGGTGAGGATGGCAGGTGTTATATTACAGGTGTTGTATTAGGTACTATATCACATGGGATTACCACACTCGACCATTATTAAACTTTCTGATAGGTCTAATAGGTCTTGTAAATTGGTTGGCGAACACACACACACACACACACACACACACACACACACACACACAAAACTCAAAAAATAACAAATTCTCAAAAAATCCTACAAATACTCACAAACTCTCTACCACTCACTAGCGCTCACAGACTCACAAAACGATTCTTATATTTTCTTGTGAGTGTGTAAAGCCAACCGAGATTATATTATTTCACAATACATGAATGATTTTGTTTTCAACTGTTGTGGAAAAAAAGAATTCTCATATGAGGCCAAGTTATGGACTGTGTTTTGTTTGTTGTTTGTTTGTTTATATTTGTTTGGGGATTATTATATACGAAAGGTGTTTGTGTTAATACGTTGTGTGTGTGTTATGTTTTGGTATAAGTGATATATGTATTTTATCACTATTATTATTAGTATTATTATTATTACTATGTGTGTGTTTGTGTTTGTTTAATTATATTTGTTGAGCGATCTTAAGACAATAATGTCTTACGCCCGGCAGCACAGGACAGTAGTGGGGGAGGGGGGGGGTGTGTCATGAAGCAGTATCAACGCTGACGGACGTACGAGCAACTACTACCAATAGACAGTACGATGTTGTTGTGGGAATAATTTTTTTACTATTATACTATGGCCATGTATCCATGCTAGGTTAGAGTTAGGGTTAGATTAGCTGGGGAGTGTTTGGCAGTGTTGGTAGAGGAGTGTACTGGTAAATTGATGTTGGCATTGAAATGACAATAAACTTTCCCTCTACACCACGGCAGGACAGGTATACAATATAACAGTCCCCATATGTTTATCATGTGTGTGTGTGTGTGTGTGTGTCCCCCTGTTACACACATTTGTCTGCATGGCGTCTCGTCTAGTTTTCTATTAACACAACAAAGCTCTAGAGGTGATACAACTGTTCTAAAACTAAAACAAATTTGGTTTTAATCGAACCTTTTCCATCTCATTCTTTAAACCACCAGAAAAAAGAAAAATATCGTACTTACCTACATCAACATTCGAGTATTACCCAGAGTGCTGGATAAGGTGCCCCAAGTTGGTTTTAAAATGTGTGCAAAAAAAAACTTCCCCAAACTCTCTTATCAAAAAAAAAATCACACAGAAAACGGTTTAGGTGAACTTTTAAGGATAAACTTTATATTCTATGAACTGACTCGATACGTTTGGTATATTGGTGACGGGTTGAGAGTGAAGGCTAAGCCAGTGACGGGTTGGGTGGTGACGGCAGTGACGGGTGAATGGTGACGGCAGTGACGGGTGAATGGTGACGGCAGTGACGGGTGAATGGTGACGGCAGTGACGGGTGAATGGTGACGGCAATGACGGGTGAATGGTGACGGCAGTGACGGGTGAATGGTGACAGCAGTAACGGTGAATGGTGACGGCAATGACGGGTGAATGGTGACGGCAGTAACGGGTGAATGGTGACGGCAGTGACGGGTGGAGAAATTGGAAGAGTTATAATATTTGTGAAGTTTTGAGATGAGATGTGAGGTGGAGAATCTCTAGGAGGGATAGGAGGAGGAGGAGGAGGAGGAGGGAGGAGGAGGAGGAGGAAGGAAGGAGGAGAAGGAAGAAGGAAGAGGAGAAGGAGAGAAGCAGACGGTGGGGGTGTACAGGAAGAGAAAGAGAAGGAAGAATAGAATGGAGGAGAAAGGAGGAGAAGAGGGGTGTGTGGACGAGGAAAAAAGAGGAGGAAGATGAGAAAGGAAGGAAGTATGAAAGAGAAGAGTAATGTAGGTAAGAAACGGGGAAGAAAGTGCATGAAGGAGAATGAGAGAGAGGGAGACGGAAAGGAGAAATAAATATGAAGAGCGTTGAGAACATTGGGATGAAGAGAGGCAGGAGAAGAAAGGGGGGAGTGAGGTGGTGGTGCTGGTGGTGGTGGTGGTGATGCTGGTGGTGTGTGGTGATGCTGGTGGTGTTGGTGGTGGGGTGGTGGTTGTGGTGAGCAGTGGGTGATGATGGTGGTGGTGGTGATGCTGGTGGGGTGAGTGCTGGTGGTGGTACTGGTGGTGGGTGGTGGTGGTGATGCTGGTAGTGTTGGTGGTGGTGGTACTGGTGGTGGGTGTTGCTTGTGGTGTTGGTGGTGGGGTGAGTGGTTGTGGTGACAGTGATGGTGATGATATGGTGGTGGTGGTGATGCTGGTGGTGGTGAGTGCTGGTGGTGGTACTGGTGGTGGTGGTGGTGGTGATGCTGGTAGTGTTGGTGGTGGTGGTACTGGTGGTGGTACTGGTGGTGGTGGTGGTGGTGATGCTGGTGGTGTTGGTGGTGGTGATGCTGGTGGTGGTGGTGATGCTGGTGGTGTTGGTGGTGGGTGTAGTGGTTGTGGTGACAGTGATGGTGATGATATGGTGGTGGGTGGTGATGCTGGTGGTGGTGATGCTGGTGGTGGTGCACTGGTGTGGTGGTGGTGGTGGTGATGCTGGTAGTGTTGGTGGTGGTGGTACTGGTGGTGGTGTTGCTGGTGTGGTGTTGGTGGTGGGGTGGTTTGTGGTGACAGTGATGGTGATATGGTGGTGGTGGTGATGCTGGTGGTGGTACTGGTGGTGGTGGTGGTGGTGGTGGTGGTGGTACTGGTGGTGGTGGTGGTACTGGTGGTGGTGGTGGTACTGCTGTGGTGGTGGTGTTCGTGGTGATGGTGGTGGGGTGGTGGTTGTGGTGATGAGTGATGGTGATGATATGGTGGTGGCGGTGACTGGTGGGTGGCGGAGTGCTGGTGGTGGCAGTACTGGTGGTGGTGGTGGTGGTTGTGGCAGTGCTGGTGGGTGGTGGTGGTGGCGGTACTGGTGGTGGCGGTACTGGTGGCGGTACTGGTGGTGTTGGTTGTGGCAGTGCTGGTGGTGGTGGTGGTGGTGGTACTGGTGGTGGTGCTGATGGTGCTGGTGGTAGTGGTGGTGGTACTGGTGGTGGCGGTGGTGTTGGTGGTGGTACTGCTGGTGGTGTGTGTTGGTGGGGTGTTGGTGGTGGGGTAGTGGTTGGTGATGTGATGGTGATGATATACAGGTGGTGGTGGTACTGATGTTGGTGGTGGGGGGTGAGTGGTTGTGGTGATGGTGATGATATGGTGGTGGTGGTGGTGATGGTGCACTGGTGGTGGTGGTGGTGATGGTACTGGTGGTGGTGGTGGTAGTGATGTGGTAATGACGGTGGTGGTGATGGTGATGAGTAGTGGTGGTGATATTGGTGGTGTTGATGGTTGTGGTGTTGTGATGGTTGTGGTGGTGATAGTTGTGGTGGTGATAGTAGTAGTGGTGGTGGTGGCGGTAGTGATGGTAATGGTGGGTTGTTGTTTGGGGGTGGTGGTGGTAATAGTGGTGATGATGATGGTGGTGATAGTGGTGGCGGTGATAAATGTGGTGGTGTGGTGACGGTGGTAGTGGTAGTGATGATGGTCATGATGATGGTAGAGTTGGTGGTGTAGTGATGGTGGTAGCGGGTGGTGGCAGTGGTGGTGCTGGTGGTAATGGTGTGGTAATGGTGTGGTGTTGGTTATAGTGGTAGTGTGGTGTGTGGTAGCAATGGTAGTGTGGTGGTGGTAGTAGTAGTGATAAAAGGGTGGGAGGTACATGTTACACGTACATACCTATAGGTGACTAAATACCATTAACATTACTAAATCTTTGAGTATTCGTCTAAAGTTCCTCTTGCTGGACCAATCATTTACGATTGCTCCTAGGGGGTCGTGACCTAAAGGTTTATGCTTGTTGAGTGGCCTGACTTGGCGGTTTATGCTTGTTGAGTGGTCTGACTTGGCGGTTTATGCTTGTTGAGTGGTCCTGACTTGGCGGTTTATGCTCAATGAGTGGTTCCGACTTGGAGACTTAATGCTCGTTGCATGGCCCTAAGACACGACTAGACATGTCTGGGAAGAAGAAAGTGCTTTAGCGGCTGCTGTGTAAGATAGATAGATAGATAGATAGATAGATAGATAGATAGATAGATAGATAGATGGATATCCCATTCTTTCTCCCTACGATTCCATTTTTTCTCTTACTTTTTGCATGCCCTTTCTCCTCTTGTCCCCCCTCTCTCCTTCCCCCCATATTCTCCTCCTCTTTTCCTATTGTTCCTCTCTCTCTTTCTCTCATCTTTATTTAGTCAACATATGATATTCACTCAATAATTCGTGGTGGCACCTCATTATGCCTTTGTTTACATTGATAATTTGATCGTCGGTTCACCTAAGTTATCGTTTATTAGTAATTATCATCTTTCTCTGATGCCACCCCTTAGTGTATTGTGTGCGGGTTTGGATTTACCTCAGTGTATTAAGCGTATTGTGAGAACGTGTGGGTGAGGGCGTAGGAGATGGGAGTGCGTGAGTGAGTGCGTGGTGGGTGCGTGAGTGGGTGCGTGAGGTGAGTGTGTGAGAGGGTGCGTGAGAGGGTGTGTGGTAGGTGGGTGGGTGCGTGGTGTGGTGGTGAGTGGGTGCGTGAGGTGAGTGCATGAGGGGGGGGCGTGAGTGAGTGCGTGAGTGGGTGGGTGCGTGAGTGCGTGAGCGCGTGAGTGAGTGCGTGAGCGCGTGAGGTGAGTGCGTGAGGGTGCGTGGTGAGTGGGTGCGTGAGGTGGTGGCGTGGTGGGTGGGTGCGTGGGGAGTGAGTGCGTGAAAGTGAGTGCGTGAGTGGGTGCGTGAGGCGGGTGGTTAGAAGTGAGTGCGTGAGGTGAGTGCGTGGGTGGATGCGTTAAGAGTGAGTGCGTGAGGTGAGGTGCGTAGAGGTGAGTGCGTAGGTGGATGCGTGGGTGAGATGCGGGTGAATGCGTGAGTTGAATGCGTGAGGTGAATGCGTGAAAGTGGTGCGTGAGGTGGATGCGTGAATGGGTGCGTCTGAGTGTGTGGATGTATAAAGCATCAGTTAATATTCATAACACCAACAACATCTTATTGACTCACTTCATTTATTAACAGTTAATATAATCACATATGACACTAACTACAGCACCCAGTGTCTGACTACCTATTCTTCCCTCTTCACTCGTGACCTCTTAACCTCTTCCACTTGACTTAACTTTCATACCTCCTAACCTCTTCATAACCTCCCTAACCTCTTCCATAACTTCTTCCATAACCTCTTCCAACCTCCTAACTTTCCATATCCCTAACCACTTTCATGACATCCTAACCTCTTCCATAACCTCCCTAACCTCTTCCATGACCTCCCTAACTTCTTTCATGACCTCCTTGACCTCGTCCATGACCTCCCTAACTCTTCCATAACCTCCTAACTTCTTCCATGATCTCCTAACCTCTTCCATAACCTCTAACTTCTTCTTTCATAACCTCCTAACCTCTTCCATGACCTCCTAACCTCTTCCATGACCTCCCTAACCTCTACCATGACCTCCTTGAACCTCCTGATCTCTTCTTGACCTCCTAACCCTTCCATCCCCCTACCTCTTCAGCCTCCCTAACCTCTTCCATGACCTCCTGACCTCTTCCATGACCTCGTGACAATGGTGACCTTATGACCTCCCACAAAAGGTGACCTCATGACCTCCCTGACAAAGGGGCTCTCATGGACCTTCCTGACATCATGATAACCATAACTTTATGGTCTCTTCCATAACCTTCCTCATGACATGTTCCATGACCTCGTGACCTCAGAACCAGTTCCATGACCCTGTGACCTCATGACCTGTTCCATGACCCCTTGACCTCAGGACCTGTTCCATGACCCCTGTGACCTCAGGACCTGTTCCATGACCCATAACCTCATAACCTGTTCCGTGACCTCATGACGTGTTCCATGACCCCGTGACCTCATGACCTGTTCCATGATCCCTGTGACCTCATAACCTGTTCCACGACTCCATGACCTGTTCCATGACCCCTTGACCTTATGACGTGTTCCATGACCCCGTGACCTCAAGACGTGTTCCATGACCCCAGTGACCTCATGTAGTGTTCCATTACCAATGTAACCTCATGACCTGTTTCAAGACTCCCGTGACCTCATAGCCTGTTCCATGACCCTGTGACCTCATGACCTGTTCCATGACCCCGTGACCTCATGACCTGTTCCATGACCCCGTGACCTCATGACCTGTTTCATGACCTCATTACATGTTCCACTATTCCATGACCTGTTCCATAAGCCCCTTGACCTTATGACCTGTTCCATGACCCGTGACCTCATGACGTATTCCATGACCCCAGTGACATCATGGCGTTCCATTACCTCCGTGACCTCATGACCTGTTCATGACTCCGTGACCACATAGCCTGTTCCATGACCCTGTGACCTCATAACCTGTTCCATGACCCCGTGCCCTCATTATCTGTCCCATGACACCTGTGAGCTTATGTCTGTTCTACGACGCATGTGACCTCATGACCTGTGTCTTGTTCACGACCGCCGTGTCCTCATGACTTGTTCCATGACCCTGTGACCTCATGATGTGTTCCATGACCCAGTGACCTCATGAACTCTATGACCCCTGTAACCTCATGATGTGTTCCATGACCCAGTGACCTCATGAACTCTATGACCCCTGTGACCTCATGATGTGTTTATGACCCAGTGACCTCATGAACTCTATGACCTCTTGAACCAGTATCCAGGGCGTCAGGTCCCTCAGACTTACTCACAGTTTATATTGACATCCAGATCACGACTGATGGTAGGGAGGGGGGTGAGGGAGGAGGGAGAGGGGTTGAGAAGGAGGAGAGCAAAGAGAGGGAGGGGGTGTAGAAAGGAGAAGGATGAAGTGAGATGAGGGAGGGGGTGGAAGGATGGGATGGTTAAAGTGGGGGAAAGGGGGAGAAGAGAAGGCTGAGGGGGAAGACGAGAGAGACAGAGAGATAAAGTGAGTTAAGGAGGGCTGGATATAATTCTCAATAATCGATCCTATACGTACCTGGCTTTATCACACACACACACACACACACACACACACACACTACTACTACTACTACTTTGCTGTCTCTCGGATTCGAGTATGACGATCATCCAGCTACGATACAATTATATGAGTTATTAAGGATGTCACCGTCGTTGGTGAGCTCTGAGGTGACTAAAGAGGACGATACAGGACTGACAGGGTCGTTCACAAATGTTGCACATGTGGAGGGCTACATCCGAGGTGTGGGGGGGGGGGCGCTTGTCTGCCTCGTTGTGCAGTCGGGCCAACTCGAAAGTATTTACACCTTCTTGTGTGGTGCTCCTCCAAGCGTTACGGTGTGGAGTAATCGTCTCCCTGGTGAGGGGTCGATTTGGAACATTCAGGTTTGTCGTAAGATTATCCTTATACCTTTCCAGTTGCCCGTCAGCATTACGTTTACTATTCGTTAGGTGACTGTAAAGTAGCTGCTTTGGCAGTCTACTGTCGTCCATGCGGGTAACATAGCAGGTCCAACGTAGTTGTTCATGGATAATGGTAGCCTCGATGCTCCTATTGGTGTCAGCAGAATACTGGCATTTGTTCTCTTGTCTTCCCACCAAACTCGGAGGATGGAACTATAGACTACGTTGGTGAAAGTTTTCAAGTGCCTTGAGGTGCCTCCTGTATGACCCATGTCTCGCTGCCATATAGCAGGGTGGGGAGGACCACTGTCGATGTTCGTGCAACTTTGTAGATAATTTCAGCTCCCTACAGCTGAAGACGGGTACAGAGTCTGCCAAAAGGCTTGAGATGCACATCTGATCCAATGTTGAATCTCTTCATCGATGTCTGCGTGGTGGACAGATGAGTCGAGATACTGAAAGTGGGTAACATTAGAGAGGGTAGTACCGTTAAGTGGATGGATGGTGGAGGTGTTGGCTGAACCAAGGGCAGGTTGAAAGAGAATCTGAGTCTTACGTACATTCACCTCAGGCCGAAGTGTGCATACGCATCTGCATAGGTGTTCAGGATCTCCGGTAGGTCGCGTTCGGTATTGTTGCGATAGCCCAGTTTGTTGGGTTTCGTCTTAGTAGCCTGTCCATCATGCATTGTCTGTCCGGCAGTATATTCGTTGGGTTCCCATGGTGATCACCTATTCGCCTATACTGCCGTTGGGTCTTGTTGGAGCTCTGTAAGCACGTCTGCCTGATGCGGGGCTTCACCTCAGATTTTCGTTGGGGTTTACTCGTCATGTATATACCTACCAAGGTTAATCTGCAAGGCAACGGGGCAGTGGTTGGTAGGTGTCAGGACGTGTCCACATGCCAGTGGGCCTATGTGCCGACCCTCTGGGGCTACTACTCCAAGATCCCCTGTTGGTTTAGACTGGGCCAGAGGCACCCAGTTACCGTATTACCACGAGGAGGCACAGCAGGAGTCTTGATGGTGAGGAGGCTGTTTACTGGCAGGGGAAGACTTACACAAGGTTGCTTCCTTATTCACTAAAGGGCTAACCAGCGGCGGTAGCTGAGCGAGAGGAACTTGCACCTAAACACTAACATAATGCTACCACACATGATGCATATCACTCCTGTGCGTGTGCTGCCAGCAGCAGCAGCAGTAGCAGCAGAGCAGCAGTTGTGGCAGCAGCAGCAGCATGTAGCAGCAGC
>NW_024719037.1:0-9190 GCF_018991925.1 Homarus americanus | reverse complement strand
TGACTTACTGATAAATAACCTGACTGAGGTACACAATACAACAGCACCTGGTTCACTGCATGACACACTGACAGACATAGCCCAATCACATTACCCTCACCCTCCAATAACACCATCAAAGGTAATTATAATTCTGTAATAAAGTGAAGGTACACAAACAAGTTTCTGGCCCCTAATGGAACGTGTTTTTGTCGTCCTGTTGACCTGGCGGGTGTAGGGATGGGGGGGGGCGGGGGTTAAGAGAGATGGAATGAAAAGGGAGCGAAGGGGAAGGAGGCAGGAGGCATGATAAAAGAGGAAGATGGGACGTGTGGATGAGATATATTAGTGATCATGCCAGTGTAAATATACTGTATATATATACGGTATATTTAAGGATGATGGAAAGTAAATTAAGACACGTCACTAGGATGGTGGTATAGTAGGTGGGAGAGGAACAGAGAGAGGAGGAGGGAGGTATAACATTGGTATGGGGGGAGGATATTGGTAGACCTCAACCCTTGCATGTCAATAAACCAAGTGTCTGGCTCACCTCTGGCCCTAACACGACGACCTACACACACACATACTCTCTCTCTCTCTCTCTCTGTGTCTGTATGTCTGTCTCACCGATTTTTCTGTCGTTTCTACGCTCCTCTCCACATATTTAAAGGAGAACGCTGGACTTGGGGTCAGTTTTTGAGACTACAGCTTTGGGGTGGATAAGTTTTTGTGTGTGTGTGTGTGTGTGTGTTTTTTTCGCGTGTTTTTCCCCCCATGGTTGGTAGTGTTTCATCCCAGGTTTTATTCGTTGGAAAAGTGTTTGTTTTTAATGTGTTTTCACGGCGTTATTGTTGTGTGTGTGTTGTATCTTTTTCTTCTTCCTTTCTCCTGTCTCTTGATTTTGTTCATTATCGATTATCTTTCAATTCTCCTTCACTTCACAACAATTTTTCAGTCCATTGTTATCCATCAAACATTCTCTCTCTCTCTCTCTCTCTCTCTCTCCATACGTCCATGTTATTCACCTTTCATAAAATGCTAAAGGGAGGAATGAGGCAGCCGTCACTCTCCGTTCATCACAAACTGACGTACACAAACAACTGACCAAACGCACCTTTTCACCGGACCCACAACAATCAACCCGAACTAAAAACAAAAGCTGTAATCTTTTCTTTTTTTTTAATATTACACGACCTATTAACCTGTTTGTGTGTGTATGACGAATTAGGTTACGTTAGGCTAGGTTAGGTTAGGCTAGGCTAGTATGGGTTAAATTGGTTTAGGTTAGGTTAAGTTAGGCTAGGATGGGGTAAATTAGGTTAAGTTAGGTTACGTTACGGTACGTTAGTTTAGGGTGGAAGCAAAAGGCTCTTTTTTAATGGTAAGCTGAATACCAAGTGTTTTTCAGGCGTTACCCCCCACTCATCACACCTCTCCTCTGTTTCATCCCCGACACAATACCTCCCCCGTGGTGTATGGATGACTTGTGCAGGTTAGTTATGTTGAGAATTAACGTAGGAGAGAGAGAGAGAGAGAGAGAGAGAGAGAGAGGATGTGGCTCTATATGTAAATGTCTTGAAGTTGGTAAGTTTTTGGACGCATGTTTTTTTTATCATCCAATTAGGTTGTTTTTCACGTGTTTGTGTGTGTGTGTGTGTGTGCGTGTTTCTTCTCTTCCTCATATACACACACGGTAGTTTAAGTAATAATATATGTAGTCACGTGACGACCAACATAACTGACGTTTCATCAGTGTAAGTGAGTCGTGCCATAGTACAGGGGGATACCTACCTAATCTCTCGTCCCAGCTCCCTGTTATATAACTCTCAAAGTCATTAATTATCCGACGTGTTTAACATATTAAGAAACAAGAAGATGAATTTACAAGTTGGAGTCATTTTTATTTTTTACGTATTTTTTCTGGTGAGAATTTTTTTTCTTCACTTATTCACTAAAAGTTAAAACGCCATTAAAGTTCAAATTATTTTATACTTTTTGGTTATTTATTTATTTTTTATCTTAATCATCAAAGTTAGCTCCAGTTGAGGAAGTAAAGAATTTATCTATCTATAATTTTATGGAAACCGTCGTCAAAGTTGTAGGGTTTAAGTGAATCTTTTTTTTTCCCAGTGTGTAGCGAAATTTTCCTGTGTCATTCGCCTAAATTTTAATAATGCCTTCAACTATATTTTCTCCTTGACTTTCGAGTATCATTCAGGTCAATACCGTGACTCCTGTAACTAGTAAATTAGCTCATTTTGACTTCTTTAAGCTGATCTATCAAATACCATCTTTTTTTTTTAACCCACAATGCAGATATAATTGTTCTCACTCGTCCGAATTATTTACGGTATAAAACTCGTCGGGAAAAATGACCTTCTCAGTCCAGTCTAAGGAGCGAGGGGGGGGGGCACCACACATTTAACCTATTTCAATTACCATGTAAACAAGTGAAAAAACCCGCTGTTATTTACACTCCTAACACCGTAATTATAGTTTATACTCGCTACTTATCTGTTATGTCTGACAGCGTTTCATTCTATTTGTTTGTAAGTTAAAATTTTACCTATTCATAGTAGCGGCCAGGACGATATCACCCTTAACTATCCGTAAAAGCTTCTACTAACGCTGAGCTTTATCCGTGTACTGTTTAAAAGGCTCCATCCATCCATCCATCGACTTCTCAGCAGGTCATGGCAGGAGCGGAGTTCAGTCAATGTTTAATTAGGTTAACAGCTGTTCTCTCCAGTACAGTGTGTGTGATCAAGCCACGTCTTTCACCAGTGTCTTCTTAGTGTATTATCCGTCATTACGTGAACTTGAAGACTTAATTCAGATCCAATTAAGGTCAAATTATCAACCTTCTCTCTCTCTCTCTCTCATTTTTGCTATTCACTTCTTTCATTTTAACTTCCCCTTCCCTCACTCCCTCCCTCGTCCATCCTTACCTCTCCTTCCTTCTCCTTCCTTCCCTCCCTCCCTCCCTCCATCGACGGCCTAAGATATAGAGCCTTGTTTGATGTGTCAATATTTTTGCCCCCTCCCTCTCTGCCCTAGATGAAGATTTGTGAGTTGTTGGTGTGTGGAACAGGAAGGGAATTGGAAGGGGGAAAAAGAAAAGGTATATAGAGATGAAGGAACGAGGAAATAAAGTAAAATGGGAATAGGGGAAATGAAGAAAGAAGGGAGTTGCAAAAAAAAAGAGAAAGCATTGGAACTAGGGAAATAAAAGAGAATGAGAATTGGAGGAAAGAAGAAATGGGAAATGGTTATTAAAGACAAAGACGAATGGGGATAATGGGGGAAATAAAGGGGAAGGAAATGGATAAATAAGAAGGAAAAAAAATATTATGAAAATCAATACAAAGAAAAAAATGATTTGAAAGAAGGAAATAAAAGATTGCTAACGAAAAAAATGAAGAGTGAAAGTAGATGAAAATACGAATAGTAGGATGAAGATAAAAGGGGAAGAGTATTTAGAGAATAAGGGTGTACGTAGGAGAGAAGAAGAGAAGGAAGGAAATGATCTTTAAAAGCTTGTATACTGGTAGTTCTTGGGGTCGATTGGGGTAAATAGATGGATAATTTGGGTTTGATAAGGGTCATAGGCAGTAGTGAAGATGAAACGATATAGAAAACGTGAAGCAGGGATGGATGAGGGGGGGGGTCGGGTGTTACTAGCAAGTCATCCTAACGCCCAGGTGTTTATGACTTAACTGATGGATTATGTTCCCTAAAGTAATTTGTAAAGGTGTGTTGAAAGTTGGTACTCCTGTTATATACACCTGTTTCTTACCTGCTTACGAAAGAGCTTAGGTATGATAATTATATCTCTTAAGTGTAACCGTTTGAGTTATTGTTAAGATCAATAATGTTGTCTGTTTCCATCATGGCGGCTGTGGTAACCTAACCAAATACACACACCTTAACCTCACATAACCAAAGCTTTTTACCACACATAACCAAAGCTTTTTACCACACATAACCAAAGCTTTTTACCTCACATAACCAAAGCTTTTTACCTCACATAACCAAAGCTTCTTACCTCACTTATCCAAAATATTTTACCTCACATAACCAAAGCTTTTTACTTCACATAACCAAAGCTTTTTACCTCACATAACCAAAGCTTCTTACTTCACTTATCCAAAATATTTTACCTCACATAACCAAAGCTTTTTGCTTCACATAACCAAAGCTTTTTACCTCACATAACCAAAGCTTCTTACCTCACTTATCCAAAATATTTTATCTCACATAACCAAAGCTTTTTACTTCACATAACCAAAGCTTTTACCTCACATAACCAAAGTTTAATTTTCATATAACCAAAGCTTCTACCTCACTTATCCAAAATATTTACCTCACATAACCAAAAGCTTTTTTACTACATAACCAAAGATTTTTAATTTCACATAACCAAAGTTTTTACCTCACATAACCAAAGTTTACCTCACTTTATCCAAAATATTTACCAGAAAGATTACATAACCAAAGTATATAACCAAAGCTTTTTACTTCACATAACCAAAGTTTTTTACCTCACATAACCAAAGCTTCTTACCTCACTTATCCAAAATATTTTACCTCACATAACCAAAGCTTTTTACTTCACATAACCAAAGCTTTTTACCTCACATAACCAAAGATTCTTACCTCACTTATCCAAAATATTTTACCTCACATAACTAAAGCTTTTTACTTCACATAACCAAAGCTTTTTACCTCACATAACCAAAGCTTCTTACCTCACTTATCCAAAATATTTTACCTCACATAACCAAAGCTTTTTACTTCACATAACCAAAGTTTTTTACCTCACATAACCAAAGCTTCTTACCTCACTTATCCAAAATATTTTACCTCACATAACCAAAGCTTTTTACTTCACATAACCAAAGCTTTTTACCTCACATAACCAAAGCTTCTTACCTCACTTATCCAAAATATTTTACCTCACATAACCAAAGCTTTTTACTTCACATAACCAAAGCTTTTTACCTCACATAACCAAAGCTTCTTACCTCACTTATCCAAAATATTTTACCTCACATAACCAAAGCTTTTTACTTCACATAACCAAAGCTTTTTACCTCACATAACCAAAGCTTCTTACCTCACTTATCCAAAATATTTTACCTCACATAACCAAAGCTTTTTACTTCACATAACCAATGCTTTTTACCTCACATAACCAAAGCTTCTTACCTCACTTATCCAAAATATTTTATCTCACATAACCAAAGCTTTTTACTTCACATAACCAAAGCTTTTACCTCACATAACCAAAGCTTCTTACCTCACTTATCCAAAATATTTTATCTCACATAACCAAAGCTTTTTACTTCACATAACCAAAACTTCTTACCTCACAACCAAAGTATATGGTAGAAATAGGCTGGTTAAGTGTGGTTGCTTTTGCCAGTTTTAAAATTAACTTGTACACTTTTAACCAACAAATTGATTTAGGCAATACCCAGTGTTAAGCCACAGAGGTTTGATGGAACTTGATATAGAAACACAATAGAAAAATAATCCCTTGTTATATATGTTAATAAAATCGCTTAATGGTTCAAAATGGACCTAGATTTTGGTTTTCATTATTACCAACATTTTACACCACTCTTGACTCCACTGACTGTACAATTCCCGTTCTGGTTATATGCACTATTGATGTCAATGTCAGTCTGTTCAATACTCACATTACTCAAAGCATTTATACTTTAATGACAGACAGACATACACAGACAGACAGACAGACAGACAGATGTGTTGAGCTGTGTGTGGGGTGAGGTAGTGGAGTACTGTACTGGAGTTGGGTATAACTATGTCATTCCTTAGTCCCCAGTTAATGAGCGGTGGACTGAAGCGACTATAGTTAGTGACGAGTTTTAGTGATTTTTTTGGTTTTCTGTTTTAGATAAATCTATATAAAATAATTGTTCTGTTTAGAAATTAGAACATAGAAAAGAGTATACAAAAGGGTTATGTTAATTAAAAAAGGTAGAACACACGCACACACACACACACACACACACACACACACACACACACACACACACACACACACACACACACACACACACACACACACACACACACACACACACACACACACACACACACACACACACAAGAGAATCTTACACTAGTTTTACTCTTCCTTGTCATCTTGTCTTCTTCCCACTCGTCCTTGTTATCTCCTCTATCTTCCTGTCTATATTGTCCTCCTCTTCCCACTCACCTTATCCACCCTGTTATCCTCCCACTTATTGTATTCTCCTCTCATTTATTTGATCTTTATCCCACTCACTTTATCCATCTTCCATTAATCTTGTTGTTCTCCAGCTCAGCCTGTCTGCTTCCCACTCATCCTGTCCTTCTCCCACTCACTGTATCAATCTTCCATTAATCTTGTCCCCCTCCCACTCACTCTGTCCCCTGTGTGAATCTTTCCTTCCCCGTCCCTTCAACACCATCCTTCCTTCCATCCTTCCTCTCATTCTGTGCATCATCCTATTTTATCATGTTCACAAGTTTATCCCTTTCTACTTAGCAGCTCCCTCTCTGTCACACTCCCCTCTCGCTTCCCTCTCTTCCTCCTCCTCCTCCTCCCACTCATAGACATACTAGAGTCTCTACTTTCCTATACCTTTCAATGGACCTCTGTGGCGAGCGTATAATCTCTCTCTCTCTCTCTCTCTCTCTCTCTCTCTCCTATTTATAAAGCCTTAAGATCTCGTTCAGCCATATTTTTTTGTTCCTATGTTTTTAAAGAATCTCTGTGTGAAATACTAAAGCTACTCTGATTGTATACTTTAGTAATTACTCAACCAAAATAAATCTTCCCTGGGTCACTGTTACTCATGCCGGGGATACATTCATTCACTCGCACGTCTCTCCTCAACTATTGCCTTCTCGTTTACGTCTCGCTATAATGAAGTTTGTTGTTAGAAGAAATATTTAATTTTATTTTGTGTATGGAGAAAATACGATGATATTTGGGTATATATGAACTGCGTACAGTGAAATCTCCATATAACGGATTTCTCTATCTAATCCGATATTACGGACTTTCATATAAATAAAGTACCTTAGCTGCAGGTGTTGCATTTAGCGGATTCTTGATATAACGGATTTTCCTCTCCATATAGTCCGTTAATTAGAGTTCCCACTGTTTGTTCTGAGTAATAAGAAACGAAATGAGACTTGGGTATACTGTACACCTGTTGCCATAGTTCCCCCGTAAAGTTAGAAGCTGTAAACTGGAAATATTTTGAGATACGGAATTTTTCTTCACCCATAAGGATTAAACAGAGTTACTGTGTTAGTATGTGTGTTTATTTTTCTAGACTTAATCTTACCTGTCTCTCTTACCACACTAATTACCTGTGTATTAGTTCCTTTACCTATTCCTGCCACCTACTTTATCACATCTTTTTTCTCCCTTCACTCTGTCTTACCTTTTTTCTTCATTCTTCTTCTAGGTTAGGATTCTTATTCTTATTCTTCGTATTCTTATTCCTATTCTTCGTATTCTTATTCTTATTCTTATTCTTCGTATTCTTATTCTAATTCTTTGTATTTTTATTCTTATTCTTCGTATTTTTATTCTTATTCTTCGTATTCTTATTCTTATTCTTCGTATGCTTATTCTTCTTATTCTTCTTATTCTTATTCTTCTTATTCTTATTCTTCTTATTCTTATTCTTCGTATTCTTATTCTTATTCTTCATATTCTTCATATTCATATTCTTCGTATTCTTATTCTTATTCTTCGTATTCTTATTCTAATTCTTTGTATTTTTATTCTTATTCTTCGTATTCTTATTCTTATTCATCGTATTCTTATTCTTATTTTTCGTATTCTTATTCTAATTCTTTGTATTTTTATTCTTATTCTTCGTATTTTTATTCTTATTCTTCGTATTCTTATTCTTATTCTTCGTATTCTTATTCTTATTCTTCTTATTCTTATTCTTCTTATTCGTATTCTTCTTATTCGTATTCTTCTTATTCTTATTCTTATTCTTCTTATTCTTATTCTTCGTATTCTTATTCTTCGTATTCTTATTCATATTCTTATTCATCTTATTCTTATTCTTCGTATTCCTATTCTTCATATTCTTATTCTTCTTATTCTTATTCTTCATATTCTTATTCTTCTTATTTTTATTCTTCTTATTCTTATTCTTCGTATTCTTATTCTTATTCTTTGTATTTTTATTCTTATTCTTCGTATTCTTATTCTTATTCTTCATATTCTTATTCTTCTTATTCTTATTCTTCTTATTCTTATTCGTCTTATTCTTCTTCTTCGTATTCTTATTCTCATTCTTATTCTTCTTATTCTTATTCTTCTTATTCTTATTCTTCTTATTCTTCTTCTTCGTATTCTTATTCTTATTCTTATTCTTCTTATTCTTATTCTTCGTATTCTTATTCTTCATATTCTGATTCTTCTTATTCTTATTCTTCATATTCTTATTCTTCTTATTTTTATTCTTCTTATTCTTATTATTCGTATTCTTATTCTTATTCTTATTCTTTGTATTTTTATTCTTATTCTTCGTATTCTTATTCTTATTCTTCGTATTCTTATTCTTCTTATTCTTATTCTTATTCTTCGTATTCTTATTCTTATTCTTCATATTCTTATTCTTCTTATTCTTGTTCTTCTTATTCTTCTTCTTCGTATTCTTTTTCTATTTTATTTTTAATACTTTTTACCTTTTTCCTCCTTCCCAGCCTAATCACTCATCTCTCTCCCTCTCATCTGGTCAACCCACTTCCTATTCTTTCTCACAACATTCCCTGCCCGAGGTGAACACTCTCTCTCTCTCTCTCTCTCTCTCTCTCTCTCTCTCTCTCTCTCTCTCTCTCTCAATAAATGCCTCTAATACTCACTTGATATGCGTCACCCCAGCTCCAATTATCTCCCTTAAACTCTTTAACTAGTACAGTACAGTAAAACCTTTATTTAACGGACTATGTGTAGGGAAAAGTCCGTTATATCGAGGGTCCGTTAGATATGAAACCCCTATCTAATGGGCTATAAAGGTGAAAATCCGTTATATCCAAGGTCCGTTAGATATGAAAAGCCCATCTTAAGTGTTATTTGAAGAGAGGTGTCCGTTATATGGAGGTTTAGCTGTATGTGACGAAGGGAAGTATGATGTAACTTATGTGGTGTGTGTGTGTGTGTGTG
>NW_024719036.1:0-5885 GCF_018991925.1 Homarus americanus | reverse complement strand
GTAACTCTCTATCAGCCCCCTAACCGGAGGTGTTACAACTGTCAGCACTGGGGCCATGTGGCCCGGTTATGCCCCTCGTCTAAGCCGTGGTGTGGTCTCTGCTCAAGACAACATGCAACACAGGTTTGCAGAGATACAGTTGCTCAAGGGGGTGTCATCCAACAGAAGTGTATCAACTGCAAAACAGTTGGAGTTCCTGTATGGCACCCTAACTGTTCTAGAGCTCCTACACCCCTTCAGCGCCCAGACCCGCCACCCAGGCAGGTCTCAAGAAACACTAATGCTGCTAGGGTACTCCCTACGGCCAACCCCTGGCCTGCCCTCCCCACCAAAGCTCCAGGATCATCACCAGCAGTCATCGAAAGATCAGCATGGGGCAACACAGACGTACCGACACAACAGGTAGCTGCCAACACACTCCCTGCACAATGTGAAGAGATCACTGATTTGAAAAATGAAATTAAAGAACTCAAAGCTCAGTTTACAGCTCTAACTGAAATGTTTGGGAGCCTCTGTGATACACTAAAGGAAAAAAACACCACCAACACAGTGCAGCAACTTCGGAAAAATTACAGTCAAACTGAGGACATTCAGATGTCAGTACCAGATGTGGAAACTCAAGACCCACCAGGAACTAGTGTCCACGCAGAGGAAAATAGTGATACTGGTAACAGTTCTACTGATGCCTCTGTGGACATGGTCAGTGAAGATGAACAAGCACAAACAGAAAATGGTGGTGATGTCGAGTGTAACCAAAGTGTGTTGTTGTCTGCCACTGAAATACAACAATTGTTGAGCCGTACATGCTCCAGAAATGTTTCAAAAAGGTTAACTGGCCTACTGCCTGCCGAAGGGACAGGCAGCGCAGAAAAGAACAGTATCATACAGTGCCTTTTGCTTCTTTCCAAATACATTTCATAATGGCCAGTGTTAATACCAGGCAAAGTTCCAAATACATTTCATAATGGCCAGTGTTAATACCAGGCAAAGATACAGAGCGGTGAAGGTGATGAGTTGGAACATCTCATCCCTTAGAAAACGATACCCTGACCTACACCACAAAGTTGTGACTGAGGACATCGATATTGTGTGTCTGCAGGAGTGTCTCACACCTAATGGTAAGCCCCCACCCAGTCTGCCCAATTATGTGTATTATGATCCTAGTTCTACTCACACATGTTTGATGTATGTTAAGAAGTCACTCCCGCATGTACCTCTTGTATCCAAAAGACTACCAACCTTCAGTACCATGGGATCACTAGCCACCTGGGCAACTCCACACTCAACGTGCTAAACGCCTATGCTCCCTCAGATCAGCTTCAGTACACAGATCTCCCAGACTTTTTCCACACTGAGCCCACTGTCCTGATGGGTGACCTGAATACTAGACACAAGAAATTAGGTGACTCCACCACTAACACCAATGGTAGGAGACTTATCTCACTTCTCAGCGCATATGAAGATGTTCAAATTATAGGTAATAATGAACCAACACACATCTATGGCGGGGGTCTAGACAAATGTATTGGCTTTAATCTATCATACACAACTCATAGCTCTGGTGTTGTCACTGATCTTATGTCTGACCACAGCCCAATCCAAGCTAGTATACATGTAGCCAATGACACCCCCACTGGTGGTAAACTCAACAGACGTAGAATCACAGTCAAGCAAGAACATGAAAGCCAGTTCATAGACTTCATCCATGACTGGTACAAGGACTACTAACCTGACAACTACCAAAGTTTCCATGACGATCTGATAGATAGGACTTATACATACTTCACCAACAATGCCTCCACCAAAAAAAGGAGAAAACGTGGTCAGCATAATGGGAACAGGCAACAGCAGTGCTATAATGACCCTGAGCTGAAAAACTCAGGGCTAGGGTCAGGAGGGTGGGTAAGGGTTACAGACAATGTAGAACACCTCAAATGTTACAATTGTATCAAGCTTCCCTTGCTGCTGTCAGGGAACGTGTAAACGAACTCAGACAAAATGCATGGGAGACATATGTCAACAGCCTGAACAAACACACATCCCTCAGCAAAGCCTGGAAAGACATAAACATAATCAGAGGTAAAAACAGAAGACACGTCTCCCATCCAAACCCTCTGCAAAAGTCGAATGAGCTAATAACAAAGTGGGCTCATGTGTCGAGCTATGACATGTTACCAGCTAGGACTCGGGGACTCCTTGATGCGAAGTCTGTAGAGAGAAGTAATCTTATTAGCTTTATGCTGGGCAAACAGCACGATAAGTGTGATGTTCCATATACTGAGTGGGAGCTTGACGCCGCCCTCGCCAGGGGTAGGTCTACTTCCCCTGGAGAGGACGGAGTCACCTACAACATCATTAGACTACTAAGGCGCGTGCCAGGCAATCCATTGTTGGTATTGTACAATATGAGTCATGCCGAGGGCCAACTACCCACATCATGGACCAGCAGTATTGTTGTGCCAATACCGAAACCAGGACAGCCTGATGCCTTTCGTCCCATATCACTAACCAGCTGCCTGTGTAAAACCTTTGAGAGGATGGTTCTTGGCAGACTCTTATATAGAATCAGAGAACACATGTCTCCTAACATAAATGGCTTCACGCATGGTAAAGGTGTACATAATTGCATCACCACATTCCTAACTGTGCATGGTGATGAAAGGCACAGATACACCACATTTCTTGACCTAAAAGCTGCATTTGATATTGCCAATAGACAACTGATATTGTACGAACTAGCCAAAATGGATATAGGAGGTAGGCTGTTACACTAGATAAGTGGTTACCTAACCAACAGAAGGGCTGCTGCACTGTTTCAGGGTTACAAAAGTGAAGTTAAAGATATGCAACTTGGTACCCCTCAAGGTGGAGTACTTAGCCCCACTTTGTTCAATGTTCTTATGAATGCATTATTACATTTAATACCAGACAACCCCAGCAATATCTCATTCAGCTATGCTGATGATATTCTTATACATACTAAAACTCATCGTGAAATGCAAACCACCCTGAACCATGTATACGCAGCCTGTGAACACCTCGGCCTTATTATCTCCACTGACAAAACTAAGGTGTTCAACAAACAAGCTGGTAACCGCAAACGCGGCCCCGCCAAGTTCAAGATAGGTAACAACACTATTGACTATGTTTCTTCTTTTAAATATCTTGTTGTTTCCGTCCCTTGTACTACCACAACAGAAGCTAACCATATTCATGTAACCAGACTACAGAGACCTCTTAGGAAGTGTACGGTTGGGGTACAGCCCGCACTATAATTGTAATGTGGAATTGTTAAAACAATGTGCCTAAGGACTATAAGATCTCTGATAGATTACCGCACCAATACTGGCCATTCTCAATGACAGAAGGCGTTGACAAACTCGAAAATGCAAAAAATAAAGCCCTCAAATTATCTAGGATGTCCATGAGCACTAAAAGAGTGCTTAATATGAGAGGAAAGAACTAGGTATGCCCAGTCAAAGAATGAATAATTGAGTAGCCTCATGATAGCCCTGAGGCTTCTGCGTGGTGATCCTGATAACATTGTTTCCTTATAATTGCTAGAATGTATGAACCATGGGACTACTGAGTCTAAATGGATCCAAACTACAGCTACACATATGAAGATGTTTGGACTAGACCACCTGTACAAAGTTGAGACACAACAGCGCTTCCTGCCACCCTGGCGGACAGTTCCCTTCGATATCACAATACCGACGTATCCGCCTAAAAAATTAATTATACAAAACATTTATCTCCAACACACTGCCAAATTGAGAGGCCCTTGAACACGTTTTACTCTACAGACTGATGACCTAATAACGATGTCTGCTGGTAAATTCTTTGGGAGGAGCGCCAAGAAGTGCTTGTGGTAGCTGACTCAACCTGACGGTAATATAATTGAGAAAGGAGTTAGAATTAACAACTGGGCATCCACTCTACAAACTGAATTAGTTGCCATACTCACAGCTATTAAATCCATTGAAACCACTGTTACTGACAGTCTCATCATCACTGACTCTCTATCCTCACTACTTGCCCTTGGTACCCTCGACTCAGGTTGTCACGATCTTGTCTCTGAAGCCAGACACAAATATGCGTGCCTTGTTGACCGGGGTGTCAGGGTCAAACTGTTGTGGATCCCCTCTCACATAGGCCTCATAAAACATGACAGAGTTGATGCCCTCGCCAAACTCGCGTCTAACAAAGACACCGTTGAATACAATTTGGGTCTGTCAAAAAGAACCCTTAAAACTGCAATTAGGAAAGAACTTATTGATGAGTTTGACGCAAGTAAGTGCAACAGCACTAGTCGATTCATAGTTTACTGATGATGAGATGTATCAAGTGAAACATGTATATATGCAAGATCACTTAGATTACAAGATGTGTCTCAGATTGCTAGGGATATAAGTACCTCTGTATGTCTTCAAGCAGATGTAAATGAAATTAATGTAAAGTGTGTGGCCATACATATGTATTACATTCTGAACACTACGTCCTCGACTGTGTGAAGATAGAACTTTAGACAGGTCCAACACACTGTAGTGAAATGGCACAACACTTCATCTCTACGGCAAGATAGCTGACATTAAGATTGCATCCACTTTTTGCACTGGCAATCTGTATCAGTTCTCATGCACAGAACCAACACAGCAATGCTTGAACACCTCCCACGTAAATGTGGACAACAGCGGAGGCCAGACACTGCCCCTCACACGCCTGCCTCAATGTACCAGGTCAGTTACCCTTTGCAAGCAGAACTAAACAAATAATGTAAATGAAATACTGTGTAACTTTCGGTGCCATAATATCCTGACAACCGGGGTTAATTATTATGACCCTTTGTAAACCCTACTCTGTAATCCTTTTGCGCTACCGCTCACAGGATGAGTGTGGGTTGCACAATAAAGTAGCCGCTGCAAGCGGCAAAATCAAATCAAATCACCCATCCACACCGTCACCCACACCATACCACACCACCACCCACCCACACCGTCACCCACACCATACCACACCACCACCCACCCACACCGTCACCCACACCACACCACCACCCATCTACACCGTCACCCACACCACACCACCACCCACACCACCACACCACCACCCATCCACATGAAGGTACATCACCTGAAGACAAGTATCTCTGGCTGAACGATGCGGAAGACAAACACCCAGAGGCTGAGTTTCAGTTCAGAGTCGGTACACAAGATCATGTTCTGATTAGAAGCGACCCAGCAGTCATACAGGATCTCCTCACCAATAGCATAAGGAGAATAACCATGGAACAATCATCCCAACCATCGAGCAAGAAAACCATCTTAAAAATAGGGCTCGACCAGTACCAAACCCCTACACTACTAGAAGCTCATCCCGACATCAGAAGGACGAAGCGAATCATGGGCAAGAATGCAGTCATTGCAGACTGGGCTGGCTCGGAAGACCCTCCCAAGACCATTCGAGTCCGTGGTGCCTATCGGACTCTGAAGGTAACTCTCTATCAGCCCCCTAACCGGAGGTGTTACAATTGTCAGCACTGGGGCCATGTGGCCCGGTTATGCCCCTCGACTAAGCCGTGGTGTGGTCTCTACTCAAGGCAACATGCTTTTACTTTTACTTTTATCCTCTTCGCCACTGATCGGCTTGTTAGACGCTTGGGCGATCGGTCACGTCTCTTTTCCTTTATATTCTTCACCAAAAGGTCGGCTCGCTAGCCGCCCGGGCGATCGGTCACGTCTCTGTCACGCACTGTTGGCAAATACTGGGCATGCACCGGCTCCTGAATGTACCTGAACCCGCTCCAGTGTTGGTCAAGTCTTCTCTTGAAAGAGCTCACACTCGGTGCCGTCACAACACTCTCTGGTAGATTGTTCCAAGAGTTT
>NW_024719035.1:0-20642 GCF_018991925.1 Homarus americanus | reverse complement strand
CCTCTTGACGTCGTTTTTCCTCCTCTAATTGACGTCTTTGGGCTTCCTTCTCTTGAGAAACTTGTAGGAAGTGGATTAACTGACGTATATCCTGGCTCCCATCCTTTGAATTTGGCGCGCCCGGCGTGTGAGGCGTGAGGGGGGTGGGAGGGTCTGTGAGGCGTCGTCTTCCTCATAATCCTCATATAAATTTCCCAGCAAATCGTCGTGGTCAGACATCTCGTGCTTGGTATTGTTGCGATGGGAAAGACAAGGAGAATAAGGTGAAGTGCTATATTTTCGCCAATGGATTTGCTTAAGTGCAGGAACTGGCTGGCAAGTAAAAGAGTACTGACTGTAGTATTTGTGAAGTGAGAGGAGGCGGCTAGCGGCGGTGTATTCCTCCGCGCGCCCGGGCGAGCTGGCTCAGTGGGAGGGGACGCGGGCAGTGGCTTGCGAGCCTCCGTGGATGGGGGGTGTATGCCGGAAGTGCTGTCTTGGAAACTGGGCTGAAGGCGTGTCTACTACCTGTAGGGCCGCAGAAACATAGCAAAGAGACATGAAAGGCACTGCACTTCACTTAGGGCACTTCACAAGGTCACAAAGCACTTTAAATCCAGGGGCACTGTGGAGTATATCTTCTGGGCGGGAAACACGAGGCTGGGAAACAGACGGGGCCGGCTCTTGAGGCTTGTAAACTGTCGTGTTGGAGCTACTCATCTGCGCCATGTGGTGTGGTGGATGTAATCCTAGACAAGGTTCTTGAAACTCCAGGGCACGAGCAGTAGATATATTCAACAAGTGGTACAAGTCTGGGCGTGATAGCCAACCGATACAGGAGCGATTACTAGGGACCCCGGACCGTAGGTAGGCCGAGGCCGATCTGAGGGAAATTAGCTAGCCAGGCAAGGGGAGTTGCTAGACATTCCTAGGACAATAAATGAGGTCTTCTAATTACTCGACTAGCGCGGTACAGACATAGTACATCGGGACATAGTAAATGAACATAAGCATTAGACATAAGCATGGACATCAGACATGCTATAATAATATGTAGTAATACAGACATGTGAATAAATGGTACAATGAATGGTAACACGAGTCCTGGTGTCAGGCGTGTTCACATATCTTGGTATGTACATATCTATACAATACTCTACCAGGGGCCTTTGTTATACTCAATTAGAAAACTTTGTTATTCTCTACCAGGGGCCTTTCTTATACTCAATTAGAAAACTTTGTTATTCTCGACCAGGGGACTTTGTTATACTCGATCAAGGGACTTTGTTATATTCGATAAGGGGAATTGTTATACTCCATAAGGGACTTGGTTCGACAGGAACAGGGACTTGTTATACTCTGACCAGGGGACCTTTTATACTCTGACCAATGGACTACGAGAATTTTTGGTCAGGACTTGCTATACCGACCAGGGGACTTTGTTATACTCGATCAGGGACTTTGTTATACCGACCAGGGACTTTTATACTTGACCAATGGACTTTGTTATACTCGATGAGGGGCCTTTGTTATACGCGACCAGGGGACTTTGTTATACTCGATGAGGGCACTTTGTTATACTCGATAAGGGGACTTTGTTATACTCGATCAGGAGGCTTTGTTATACTCGATGAGGGGACTTTGCTATACTCGATCAGGGGACTTTGTTATACTCGATGTGGGGACTTTGTTATACTCGACCAGGGGACTTTTTTTATACTTGACCAATGGACTTTGTTATACTCGATGAGGGGCCTTTGTTATACTCGGTCTAGGGACTTAGTTATACTCGAGAAGGGGACTTTATTATATTCAATTAGGGGACTTTTTTATACTCAACCAGAGGACTTTGTTATACTCGATCAGGGGATATGTTATACTCGATCAGGGGACCTTGTTATTCTCAACCAGAGGACTTTGTTATACTCGATTAGGGGCCTTTGTTATAGTCGATGAGGGGGCTTTGTTAAACTTGACCAGAGGTCTTTGTTATACTCGATCAGGGAACATTGTTATACTCGACCAGGGAACTTTTTTATAATTAATCAGGGGACTTTGTCATACTCGATCAGTTGACTTTCCTATATTTGACCAATGGACTTTGCTATACTCGACCAGGGGACTTTGTTATACTCGATCAGGGGACTTTGTTATAGTCGACCAGAGGACTTTGTTATACTCGATCAGGTGACTTTGTTATACTTGATTAGCGGACTTTGTTATAATCGATCAGGGGACTTTGTTATACTCGACCATGGGCCTTTGTTATACTCAATTAGAAAACTTTGTTATACTCGACCAGGGGACTTTGTTATACTCGATCAAGGGACTTTGTTATATTCGATAAGGGGAATTTGTTATACTCGATAAGGGGACTTTCTTCGACAGGAACAGGGGACTTTGTTATACTCGACCAGGGGACTTTTTTATACTTGACCAATGGACTTTGTTATACTCGAAGAGGGGAATTTGTTATACTCGATGAGGGGAATTTGTTATACTCGATGAGGGGAATTTGTTATACTCGTCCAGGGGGCTTTGTTATACTCGATTAGGGTACTTTGTCTTACTCGATCAGAGCCCTTTGCTATACTCGACCAGGGGACTTTATTATACTCGATCAGAGGACTTTGTTAAACTCGACCAGGGGACTTTTTTATACTTGACCAATGGACTTTGTTATACTCGATGAGGGGCCTTTGTTATACTCGATTAGAAAACTTTGTGGTACTCGACCAGGGGACTTTGTTATACTCCACCAGGGACTTTGTTATACTCGATCAGGAGATATGTTATACTCGATCAGGGGACTTTGTTATACTCGGTTCAGGGGACTTTGATATACTCAACCAGAGGACTTTGTTATACTCGATCAGATTTGTTAGTACCTTTATCAGGGATTTCTTTATATCGCTGAGCAGGGGCTTTGTTATACTCGATGAGGGGACTTTTGTTATACTCGATGAGGAAGCTTTTTGAAGCACTGGATCAGGGACTTCTACAGAAGCGATCAGGGACTTGTTGTGCCACGATCAGGGGAATTTTGCTTATACTCCAACCAGGACTTTTTTATACTTTTGACCTATGGACTTTGTTATACTCCGATGGTGAGGGGCCTTTTGTTATACCGATTAGGAAAACTTTGTGGTACTCCGACCAGGGGACTTTGTTATACTCCACCAGGACTCCCGGAGTACTCGAATTGTATAGTGTTATACCTGATCAGGGACTTTGTTATACCTCGATCAGGGGACTTTGTTATACTCGGGATCTGGGGATCTTTGTTCTACTCAAGGTCCAGGACTTTGTTATACTCCGGGATTAGTGGACTTTTGTCTTACCTCGATGAGGGCCCTTTGTTATACTCGACCAGGGGACTTTGTTATGCTCGATCTGGGGACTTTGTTATACTGGGCCAGGAGACGTTGTTTTACTCGATCAGGAGATAAGTTATACGTGATCAGGGGACTTTGTTATACTGGTCCAAGGGACTTTGTTAAACTCGACCAGGGGACTTTGTTATACTCGATCAGGAGGCTTAGTTATACTCGATCAGGGGACTTTGCTATACTCGACCAGGGGACTTTGTTATACTCGATTAGGGGACTTTGTTATACTC
The DNA here is from genome assembly GCF_018991925.1 of Homarus americanus. NCBI lineage: Eukaryota > Metazoa > Arthropoda > Malacostraca > Decapoda > Nephropidae > Homarus > Homarus americanus. Next base: position 17,044 of record NW_024719035.1, on the reverse strand, counting down.
AACCAGGGGACTTTTTTATACTTGACCAATGGACTTTGTTATACTCGATGAGGGGCCTTTGTTATACTCGATCTAGGGACTTTTTTATACTCTACCAGAGGACTTTGTTTTACTCGATCAGGGGATATGTTATACTCAATCAGAGGACTTTGTTATACTCAACCAGAGGACTTTGCTATGCTCGATCAGGGGATATGTTATACTCGATCAGGGGACTTTGTTATACCTAATCAGGGGTCTTTGTTATACTCGATTAGGGGACTTTGTCTTACTCGATGAGGGCCCTTTGTTATACTCGACCAGGAGACTTTGTTATAATCGATCAGGGGACTTTGTAATAATTGGACCAGGGACTTTGTTATACTCGACCAGGGGACTTTTTTATACTTGACCAATGGACTTTGTTATACTCGATGAGGGGCCTTTGTTATACTCGATCTAGGGACTTTTTTATACTCTACCAGAGGACTTTGTTTTACTCGATCAGGGGATATGTTAAACTCAATGAGAGGACTTTGTTATACTCAACCAGAGGACTTTGCTATACTCGATCAGGGGATATGTTATACTCGATCAGGGGACTTTGTTATACCTAATCAGGGGTCTTTGTTATACTCGATTAGGGGACTTTGTCTTACTCGATCAGGGCCCTTTGTTATACTCGACCAGGGGACTTTGTTATAATCGATCAGGGGACTTTGTTATGCCTATTCAGGGGACCTTTGCTTTACTCGAAGGTAAGCATATGTATGCTGGATTATGTATTATGTATGTACATGTATGTGCCCATTTATATTTATTCAGTCAGGGCTAGCAGCGTGTGGCAATAAAAAGCATACCATATCCCACACGCTTAATGATGCCATGATGGAAGCTGCCAATGTATCACTTGCCATACGTCGTCTATGGTAGTTGACCCGGACCTTAGCTAGGGAGCAGTGCTACCCACCTCTGTGTACATACTCTTATCCAGTAAACCGAACCTACAAAACTATACAGGTGTTTGTGTTCTCTCCTGTATATAGAACTTATTACCCAGAACATCTAACATGGCGCAGTGCGTAGTTTTACTGGATTATTACGAGTGATTAGTGCAAGTTTGTGGAAAGCCGGCTGATGGATCCCCGCCTTGGGTCAACCCCGCGTCATCCCTCGAAGAATTTCGCAACTTTGAGCAGTGTCAGTGACAGTGATTTTCTGTGAAGTGTTTAGTGCATTGTGTGTTTCGTGCCATTCATGTGTGACCTTGTTCGAACGGATTTCCAAGGTATACGGCATGTTCTGGGTATTTGTGGGGTGTAGAGCTCAGCGCACCCTCCTCTGACCGTTTACAGAGAGCGACTGAGCTACTCCTATCTCCACCCCCCTCCCTCACAGCAGCGCCTCCACCCCCCCTCACAGCTGGGGCGAGACGCTCTGCCTGCCTGGGACACACACACATACATGTACTAACACTTGCTGACCGCGCGGCTTCATTATATATATTTTATATATATAACCCACTTATCTGTGTATTTAATTAAATTTTTTGTCTGAAATCTTGTTGATACGACGGGCTGACCGGTCAACACTGATTTAAGACACAGTACACAGATAAAGTAGTTATGTCTCATGCCTTACGTAGCCGTGGACCCAGCGCCTGGATGAGTCAAGCGGATGATAGTCCCCCAGAGATGGATGACCAGGCCGGCCCAGCTCCCACAACAGCGCGCAGCCCTTCACCTCAACATTCAGCGTTATCTCCAGAGATAATTGCCTTAATGAAGTTTATGAGAGATGAGAGACGCGAGGATGAAGCTCACAGACGTTTGGCGGATGAGCACAGAAGGCAAGCAGAGGCAGAACGAGACCACCAACGGAGAATGGAAGACAGTGCACGGTTTGAAGCCTTGATATCTCGCCTCACTGTGAACCAAGCCCCTGGCTCTAACACTGCCTCGGTACTGAATGGTTCAGATACCTCATCCATGCTTCCTTCACGCCCCCCAGCCCCACCTAAAGCAGCAGCTCAAACGCCGCCCATCTTGGAGCCTGATGTAAATTTCCAGACTTTTCGCGAATGGCGGCGGCGGTGGGCTGATTATGCTACAATGGTGGATCTCCAGAGTTTGTCACAGCCTAAACAACTCATCCAGCTGCGTATGTGCCTGTCCTTGGAAGTTCAGCGTGTCTTAGAACATACGTTGCAGGTACCCCAACCTCTTCGCTGTCTGTAGAGGAGGTACTGGACGTTCTACAACGGCACATCAAAGGACAGCAGAATGAAGCTCTGCGCAGGAGGGAATTGTTTAGCTGCAGACAGATGGAGGGTGAGTCTTTTGACGCTTTTTATGTACGTCTTAAGAGAGCCTCGGAAGAGGTAGATATATGTTTAGGCCACCACCAGCAGTGCGAGGAGACCCAGTTGAAGCAGGTGATCCTGATGGGCGTTAAGGACGAGGAACTTGTCCAACGCCTCACCTCCCTCGACTCTTCCTCTTCTCTTCAGGATGTGTTGACGATATGTCGCTCCTATGAGGCTGCCAGGCGTGCCACCTCTGCCATCCGAGCTCCCCCTACAGCTGTACGCGCTGTTTCCCGGTACAAGAAGGACAAGAAGTCTGCTCCTACGCCTTCGCCCACCACGTCCACGCCCGGTTCATTTTGCAACAACTGTGGTAAGCAGCACGGAACACAGGTATGTCCAGCTGCTCAGTCTACCTGCAACAGTTGTGACCGTAAGGGCCACTGGTCACTCACAGTACGGTGCCCAGCCAAACGCGTCCAGTGCAATGTGTGCGGCCGTCTGGGCCACTATGACAAGTGTTGCCCTTCCAACAAACCCAAGGAACAGCGTCAACGGAAGCTTCAGCGCCCTTCTACCAGTGAGGGCCGCCCACAGTCGCCAAATCAGAGGCACGACGACCCGGGACAAAGCCCGACCCATTTTAGGAGGGTGTACTCGCATCCCAGGACCAAAGCCCCCCAGTACATCAGCGTCATCGTGACCTACGGCGGTGTGTCATCCCGTCTTCAGATGTTGCCCGACACCGGCGCTGATGCTACAGTCATCGGTCCCCAGCATTTGCAATGCTTGGGGCTCTCTCCAAGTGATCTAGGACCGCCCCCCAAGGATCTCCGCTTTATGGCAGATGGTTCACAGATGACCCCGGCCCTGGGTTCACTCCAAGCACAAGTCACCTTTGGCAACAGGTCGTGTCAGGCCTGGATTGATGTGCATAACGGTGTCCCGACTCCTTTGCTGTCCTACAGACATTGTCAAGAGTTGGCCATCATCTCCCAGGACTTCCCCAAACCTATTCTTGAGGTAAGACACGCCAACAGGGTGCACGAAGGGAGCAGCAACTACCCTGCTGCCGCCCTACCCCTACCTCTGGCCAGTGACACCTCTCCTTTGGTAGTCGTCCCTGCTGCATCACGTCCCCACGCCTTGGCTCGCCTTCACGACAGTCACCGTGGAGCTGAGGCCACCAAACGACGTGCACGACAGACTGTGTTCCGGCCTGGCATCGACCCCGACATCTCCAATGCTGTCCAGGTGTGTAAGCCCCGCCAAGTATTACAACCCAGCCAGCAGCAGGAACCCTTCATGAGTGACGACAACCCCACCCGCCCCTTTGAGTCTGTGTCGGCCGACTTTTTCTCTGTGTCAGGAAAGTCCTTCCTTGTTATCGTCGACCGTCTCTCTGGTTGGCCGGTTGTCATCAAGTGCGGTAATGACACGACGTCTGCCGCCACCATCAGCAAGTTCCGCCACTACTTCCGTGACGTGGGCGTTCCTGTGCGCCTGCGAACCGACGGAGGGCCTCAGTTCACAAGCCGGGACTTTGCTGTGTTCCTTGACCGATGGGGAGTCCGGCATGTGTTGTCATCGCCCCATTACCCGCAGTCCAACGGCCACGCTGAGGCTGCTGTCAAATCCTTGAAGCACCTCATCCTTAAGGTGGCCCCTTCTGGGAATATTGACTGCGAGGCCTTCGACCGGGGTCTTCTTGAACTCCGCAACACACCCAACTACACCGGACGCTCCCCTGCCCAGGTTTTGTATGGACGCCCCCTTCGTTCTTGTGTCCCTGCTCACCCTCAATCCTTCTCCAAGGAGTGGCAGGCCAAGACAGAGGATTGTGACCGCCGAGCCGCTGAACGTGTTCAGGACGTCGTCGCCCGCTACAACGACCACGCCCGTTCTCTCCCCAGGTTGAGTGTCGGCACCCAAGTCCGTGTTCAGGACCCGACCTCCCTACGTTGGGACAAAGTAGGCGTAGTCATGGGTCTCGGCAGGTCACGGGACTACCAGGTGCGGTTACCCAGTGGTTGTGTGTGGTGGAGGAACCGCCGTTTTCTCCGCCCCGTAACAATGCCTTCTGCTGGCCCCGCCACCAGTGTTGAGTCCCATACCCTTCCCAGTGATGAAGTCCCTCGACGCTCAGAACGGATCCAGAAGAAAAGGTCCGCTCAAGACTTTGCTATGAGCGTATAGGGGGGAGGAGGTGTATGTATATTATGTATGCTGGATTATGTATTATGTATGTATATTATGTATGTGCTCCATTTATATTTATTCAGCCTAGCTAGCAGCGTGTGGCAATGTTATTACCATATCCCACACGCTATTAATGTGCCTGGCGACGATGGAAGCTGCTAATGTATCACTTGCCATACGTCGTCTATGGTAGTTGACCAGGACCTTAGCTAGGGAGCAGTGCTATCCACCTCTGTGTACATACTCTTATCCAGTAAACCGAACCTACAAAACTATACAGGTGTTTGTGTTCTCTCCTGTATATAGAACTTATTACCCAGAACATCTAACAAAGGGGACTTTGTTATACTCGATCAGAGGACTTTGTTATACTCGATCAGATGATATGTTATACTCGATCAGGGGACTTTGTTATACTCGGTTCAGGGGACTTTGTTATACTTGTCCAGCGGGTTTTGTTATACTAGGATCAGGGGACTTTGTTTTACTCGATCAGGGCCCTTTGTTATACTCGACCAGGGGACTTTGCTATAATAAATCAGGGGACTATGCTATGCTCGATCTGGGGACTTTGTTATACTGGGCCAGGACACGTTGTTATACTCGATCAGGGGATAAGTTATACTCGATAAGGGGACTTTGTTATACTGGACCAGGGGACTTTGTTATACTCGATTAGGGGACTTTGTTATACTCGATCTGGGGACTTTGTTATACTGGGCCAGGAGACGTTGTTATACTCGAGAAGGGAATATGTTATACTCGATCAGGGTACTTTGTAATAATTGACCAGGAGACTTTGTTATACTCGACCATGGGACTTTGTTATACTCGATCAGGAGGCTTTGTTATACTCGATCAGGGGTCTTTGCTATGGTCGACCAGTGGGCTTTGTTATACTCAATCAGGGGACTTTGTTATACTCGATCAGGGGACTTTGCCTTACTCGAGAAGGGGACTTTGTTATACTCGATTAGAGGACTTTGTTATACTCGATTAGTGGATATGTTATACTCGATCAGGGGACTTTGTTATACTCGGTTCAGGGAACTTTGTTATACTTGTCCAGTGGGCTTTGTTATATTAGGATCAGGGGACTTTGTTTTACTCGATCAGAGGACTTTGTCTTACTCGATCAGGGCCCTTTGTTATACTCGATCAGGGGACTTTGTTATAATAAATCAGGGGACTTTGTTATGCTCGATCTGGGGACTTTGTTATACTGGGCCAGGATACGTTGTTATACTCGATCAGGGGATATGTTATACTCGATCAGGGGACTTTGTTGTACTCGATGAGGGGACTTTGTTATACTCGATCAGGGGACTTTGTTATACTCGATCAGCGGACTTTATTATACTCGTCCAGGAGGCTTTGTTATACTAGGATCAGGGGATTTTGTTATTCTCGACCAGGGGACTTTGTTATACTCGCCCAGAGGCCTTTGTTATACTCGATCAGGGGACTTTGTTATAATCGATCAGGGTACTTTGTTATGCTCGATCTGGGGACTTTGTTATACTGGGCCAGGAGACTTTGTTATACTCGATCAGGTGGATATGTTATACTCTCGACTCAGGGGACTTTGTTATACTCGATCAGGGGACTTTGTTATACTCGATCTGGGGACTTTGTTATACTCGTCCAGGGACTTTGTTATACTCGATTAGGGGACTTTGTCTTACTCGATGAGGGCCCTTTGTTATACTCGACCAGGGGACTTTGTTATGCTCGATCTGGGGACTTTGTTATACTGGGCCAGGAGACGTTGTTTTACTCGATCAGGAGATAAGTTATACTTGATCAGGGGACTTTGTTATACTGGTCCAAGGGACTTTGTTAAACTCGACCAGGGGACTTTGTTATACTCGATCAGGAGGCTTAGTTATACTCGATCAGGGGACTTTGCTATACTCGACCAGGGGACTTTGTTATACTCGATTAGGGGACTTTGTTATACTCACCAGGGGACTTTTTTATACTTGACCAATGGACTTTGTTATACTCGATGAGGGGCCTTTGTTATACTCGATCTAGGGACTTTTTTATACTCTACCAGAGGACTTTGCTTTACTCGATCAGGGGATATGTTATACTCAATCAGAGGACTTTGTTATACTCAACCAGAGGACTTTGCTATACTCGATCAGGGGATATGTTATACTCGATCAGGGGACTTTGTTATACCTAATCAGGGGTCTTTGTTATACTCGATTAGGGGACTTTGTCTTACTCGATGAGGGCCCTTTGTTATACTCGACCAGGGGACTTTGTTATAATCGATCAGGGGACTTTGTAATAATTGACCAGGGGACTTTGTTATACTCGATCAGGAGGCTTTGTTATTCTCGATCAGGGGTCTTTGCTATGCTCGACCAGGGGACTTTGTTATACTCGATCAGGGGACTTTGTTATACTCGACCAGGGGACTTTGTTATAATCGATCAGGGGACTTTGCTATGCCCCATCTGGGGACTTTGTTATACTGGGCCAGGAGATGTTGTTATACTCGAGCAGGGGATATGTTATACTCGATCAGGGGACTTTGTTATACTTGACCAGGGGACTTTGTTATACTCGACCAATGGGACTTTGTTATACTCGACCAGAGGCCTTTGTTATACTCGGTCAGGGGACTTTGTTATACTAGATCAGGGGACTTTGTTATGCTCGATCAGGGGACTTTGTCTTACTCGAGAAGGGGACTTTGTTATACTCGATCAGAGGACTTTGTTATACTCGATCAGATGATATGTTATACTCGATCAGGGGACTTTGTTATACTCGGTTCAGGGGACTTTGTTATACTTGTCCAGCGGGTTTTGTTATACTAGGATCAGGGGACTTTGTTTTACTCGATCAGGGCCCTTTGTTATACTCGACCAGGGGACTTTGCTATAATAAATCAGGGGACTTTGCTATGCTCGATCTGGGGACTTTGTTATACTGGGCCAGGATACGTTGTTATACTCGATCAGGGGATATGTTATACTCGATAAGGGGACTTTGTTATACTGGACCAGGGGACTTTGTTATACTCGATCAGGGGACTTTGTTATACTCGATCAGGGGACTTTGTTATACTCGTCCAGGAGGCTTTGTTATACTAAGATCAGGGGACTTTGTTATTCTCGACCAGGGGACTTTGTTATTCTCGCCCAGAGTCCTTTGTTATACTCGATCATGGGACTTTGTTATAATCGATCAGGGGACTTTGTTATGCTCGATCTGGGGACTTTGTTATACTGGGCCAGGAGACTTTGTTATACTCGATCAGGTGGATATGTTATACTCGATCAGGGGACTTTGTTATACTGGTACAGGGGACTTTGTTATACTCGATCAGGGGACTTTGTTATACTCGATCAGGGGACTTTGTTATACCCATACAGAGGCTTTGTTATACTAGCATCAGGGGACTTTGTTATAATCGATCTGGAGACTTTGTTATACTGGGCCAGGAGACGTTGTTTTACTCGATCAGGAGATATGTTATACTTGATCAGGGGACTTTGTTATACTGGTCCAGGGGACTTTGTTATACTCGACCAGGGGACTTTGTTATGCTCGATCAGGAGGCTTTGTTATACTCGATCAGGGGACTTTGCTATACTCGACCAGGGGACTTTTTTATACTTGACCAATGGACTTTGTTATACTCGATGAGGGGCCTTTGTTATACTCGATCTAGGGACTTTGTTATACTCGAGAAGGGGACTTTGTTATACTCGATCAGGGGACTTTTTTATACTCTACCAGAGGACTTTGTTTTACTCGATGAGGGGATATGTTATACTCGATCAGGGGACTTTGTTATACTCAACCAGAGGAATTTGTTATACTCGATCAGGGGACTTTGTTATACTTAATCAGGGGACTTTGTTATACTCGATTAGGGGCCTTTGTTATACTCGATGAGGGGGCTTTGTTATACTCGACCAGGGGACTTTTTTATAATTAATCAGGTGACTTTGTTATACTCGATCAGGGGAATTTATTATACTCGACCAGGGGACTTTTTTATACTTGACCAATAGACTTTGTTATACTCGATGAGGGGCCTTTGTTATACTCGTACCAGGGACTTTGTTATACTGGAGAAGGGGACTTTGTTATACTCGATCATGGGACTTTTTTATACTCGACCAGAGGACTTTGTTTTACTCGATCAGGAGATGTGTTATACCCGTTCAGGGGGCATTGTTATACTCACCCAGAGGACTTTGTTATACTCGATCAGGGGACTTTGTTATACTCAATCAGAGGACTTTGTTATACTCGACCAGGGGACTTTGTTATAATCGATCAGGGGACTTTCTTATACACGAGCAGGGGGCTTTGTTATACTCGATCAGGGGACTTTGTTATACTCGATCAGGAGGCTTTGTAAAACTCGATCAGGTGACTTTTTTATACTTGACCAATGGACTTTGTTTTACTCGATGAGGGGGCTTTGTTATACTCGATCAGGGACCTTTGTTATACTCGATGAGGGGACTTTGTTATACTCGATCAGGGGACTTTGTTATACTCGCTGAGAGGCCTTTGTTATACTCGGTCAGCGGACTTTGTTATAATCGATCAGGGGACTTTGCTATGCTCGATCTGGGGACTTTGTTATACTGGGCCAGGAGACTTTGTTATACTCGATCAGGTGGATATGTTATACTCGATCAGGGGACTTTGTTATACTCGTCCAGGGGGCTTTGTTATACTAGGATCAGGGGACTTTGTTACACTAGATTAGGGGACTTTGTCTTACTCGATCAGGGCCCTTTGTTATACTCGACCAGAGGACTTTGTTATAATCGATTAGGGGACTTTGCTATGCTCCATCTGGGGACTTTGTTATACTGGGCCAGGAGACGTTGTTATACTCGAGCAGGGGATATGTTATACTCGATCAGGGGACTTTGTTATACTTGACCAGGGGACTTTGTTATACTCGACCAGGGGACTTTGTTATACTCGATCAGGAGGCTTTGTCATACTCGACCAGGGGACTTTGTTATACTCGATCAGGGTACTTTGTTATACTCGATCAGGGGACTTTGTTATGCTCGATCTGGGGACTTTGTTATACTGGGCCAGGAGACTTTGTTATACTCGATCAGGGGACTTTGTTATACTCGACCAGGGACTTTGTTATACTCGATGAGGGGCCTTTGTTATACTCGATCAGGGGCCTTTGTTATTCTAGATCAGGGGACTTTGTTATACTCGATTAGGGGCATTTTTGGACTCGATCAGGGGCCTTTGTTATACTCGATCAAGGGACTTTCTTATACTCGATCAGGGGACTTTGTTATACTCGACCAGGGGACTTTTTTATACTTGACCAATGGACTTTGTTATACTCGATGAGGGGCCTGTGTTATACTCGATCTGGGGACTTTGTTATACTGGACCATGGGACTTTGTTATACTTGATCAGGGGACTTTGTTATTCTCGACCAAAGGACTTTGTTATACTCGATCAGGGGATATATTATACTCGATCAGGGGACTTTGTTATACTTGATTAGTGGACTTTGTTATACTCGATCAGGGGACTTTGTTATACTCGATCAGAGGACTTTGTTATAGTCGACCAGGGGCCTTTGTTATACTCGATTAGAAAACTTTTTATACTCGACCAGGGGACTGTGTTATACTCCACCAGGGACTTTGTTATACTCGATCAGGGGATATGTTATACTCGATCAGGGGACTTTGTTATACTCGGTCCAGGGGTCTTTGTTATACTCGTCCTGTGCGCTTTGTTATACTAGGATCATGGGACTTTGTTATGCCCGATCTGGGGACCTTGTTATACTCGTCCAGGGGGCTTTGTTATACTAGGATTAGGAGGCTTTGTTATACTCGTCCAGGGGGCTTTGTTATACTAGGATCAAGGGACTTTGTTATTCTCGACCAGGGGACTTTGTTATACTCGACCAGAGACCTTTGTTATACTCGGTCAGGGGACTTTGTTATAATTGATCAGGGGACTTTGTTATGCTCGATCTGGGGACTTTGTTATACTGGGCTAGGAGACTTTGTTATACTCGATCAGGGGATATATATTTACTCGATCACGGGACTTTGTTATACTCGATGAGGAGCCATTTTTATACTCGATCATGGGACTTTGCTATACTCGATCAGGGGACTTTGTTATACTCAATCAGGGGACTTTGTTATACTCGACCAGAGGACATTTTTATACTTGACCAATGGACTTTGTTATACTCAATGAGGGGCCTTTGTTATACTCGATCTAGGGACTTCGTTATACTCGAGAAGGCGACTTTGTTATACTCGATCAGGGGACTTTTTTATACTCGACCAGAGGACTTTGCTATACTCGATCAGGGGATATATTATACTCGATCAGGGGACTTTGTTATATTCAACCAGAGGACTTTGTTATACTCGGTCCGGGGACTTTGTTATACTCAATCAGGGGACTTTGTTATACTCGATTAGGGGCCTTTGTTATACTCGATGAGGGGGCTTTGTTATACTCGACCATGGGACTTTGTTATACTCGATCAGGCAACATTGTTATACTCGTCCACGGAACTTTTATATAATTAATCAGGGGACTTTGTTATACTCGATCAGGGGAATTTGTTATACTCGACCATGGGACTTTTTTATACTTGACCAATGGACTTTGTTATACTTTATGAGGGACCTTTGTTATACTCAATCAGAGGACTTTGTTATACTCGACCTGGGGACTTTGTTATACTCGATACTCGTCGAGCGCTTTGTTATACTCGATCATGCCCGGGGACTTTGTTATACTCGTCAGGGGGCTTTGTTATACTAGGATTAGGAGGCTTTGTTATACTCGTCCAGGGTGCTCTTGTTATACTAGGATCAAGGGACTTTGTTATTCTCGACCAGGGGACTTTGTTATACTCGACCAGAGGCCTTTGTTATACTCGGTCAGGGGACTTTGTTATAATTGATCAGGGGACTTTGTTATGCTCGATCTGGGGACTTTGTTATACTGGGCCAGGAGACTTTGTTATACTCGATCAGGGGACTTTGTTATACTCGATCAGGGGATATATATTTACTCGATCACGGGACTTTGTTATACTCGATGAGGAGCCTTTTTTATACTCGATCAGGGGACTTTGCTATACTCGATCAGGGGACTTTGTTATACTCGATCAGGGGACTTTGTTATACTCGACCAGAGGACATTTTTATACTTGACCAATGGACTTTGTTATACTCAATGAGGGGCCTTTGTTATACTCGATCTAGGGACTTTGTTATACTCGAGAAGGCGACTTTGTTATACTCGATCAGGGGACTTTTTTATACTCGACCAGAGGACTTTGCTATACTCGATCAGGGGATATATTATACTCGATCAGGGGACTTTGTTATACTCAACCAGAGGACTTTGTTATACTCGGTCCGGGGACTTTGTTATACTCAATCAGGGGACTTTGTTATACTCGATTAGGGGCCTTTGTTATACTCGATGAGGGGGCTTTGTTATACTCGACCATGGGACTTTGTTATACTCGATCAGGGAACATTGTTATACTCGACCACGGAACTTTTATATAATTAATCAGGGGACTTTGTTATACTCGATCAGGGGAATTTGTTATACTCGACCATGGGACTTTTTTATACTTGACCAATGGACTTTGTTATACTTGATGAGGGACCTTTGTTATACTCAATCAGAGGACTTTGTTATACTCGACCTGGGGACTTTGTTATACTCGATCAGGGGACTTTCTTATACTCGAGCAGGGGGCTTTGTTATACTCGATCAGGGGACTTTGTTATACTCGATATACTCGATCAGGAAGATTTGTTTTACTCGATCAGGGGACTTTGCTATACTCGACCAGGGGACATTGTTATACACGATCAGGGGACATTGTTATACTCGACCAAGGGACTTTTTTATACTTGACCAATGGACTTTGTTATACTCGATGGGGGGCCTTTGTTATACTTGACCAGGGGCCTTTGTTATACTCGATTAGAAAACTGTTATACTCGACCAGGGGACTTTGTTATATTCTACCAGGGACTTTGCTATACTCAATCAGGGGATATGTTATACTCGATTAGGGGACTTTGTTATACTGGGCCAGGTGACATTTTTATACACGATCAGCGGACTTTGTTATACTGGACCATGGGACTTTTTTATACTCGATCAGGGGAATTTGTTATACTCGATAAGGGGACTTTGTTAGACTCGAACAGGGGACTTTGTTATACTCGACCAGGGGACTTTGTTATACTCGATTAGGCGGCTTTGTTATACTCAATCAGGGGACTTTGTTATACTCGATGAGGGGCCTTTGTTATACTCGATCAGGGGCCTTTGTTATACAAGATCAGGGGACTTTGTTATACTCGATTAGGGGCCTTTTTTGGACTCGATCACGGGCCTTTGTTATACTCAATCAGGGGACTTTGTTATACTCGATCAGGGGACATTCTTACACTCGAGCAGGGGGCTTTGTTATACTCGATCAGGGGACTTTGCTATACTCGACAAAGGGGACTTTGTTATGCTCGATTAGGGGACTTTGTTATACTCGACCAGGGGACTTTTTTATACTTGACCAATGGACTTTGTTATACTCGATGAGGGGCCTTTGTTATACTCGATCAGGGGACTTTGTTATACTCGACCAGGAGACTTTGTTATACTCGATCAGGGGACTTTTTTATACTCGACCAGAGGACTTTGTTATACTAGTATCAGGGGACTTTGTTATTCTCGACCATGGGACTTTGTTTTTCTTGATCAGGGCCTTTTGCTATACTCGACCAGGGGTCATTGTTATAATTAATCAGGGTGTAATAGGCCCCTGTCTCATCAACAGAACGTATTATATAAATGGGTCAATACATCTGATATTATATTCAGATTCACCACCCTGTAATTTTCCACTGTCTATGAGTAAGACATGAGATTGACACGTGAGCGGGCAACTTACCCAAGAGGGCGAGACCCATAGCTCAGCATTTCTGTAAGCACGCACTGCGATGCCCCTAAGCTTCAGTAGCTCACCTCAACTCATATCGAAAGGACGTGACCAAACGTTTATCATACATAAAACGCCGTCCCTTTCTCATTCACTCCTAGACAGTGAGACTTACGGTTGATATACACTCAGGAATTATATATACAACCTTTTATAATAAAACAAAGGAACTACCGTTTGGGTTTCGTTACTTAAAACCCAAATATAAATATGTGTGAACGGACTGGTTAATTGGACAAGCAGCCGATTCATATAGGTGGCAAGCGGTGTGTACGGATTCTTCAAACTGGTAGTCGTATCATCCGTCTGTGTTTTGTGAAAAACAAGAAACCACACAGCAGTGACGCGTTACATAATCCGAGTGTTTAAAACTATATCCCGTATTGAGACGATATGTAGTGAGCGCTCCTTATCTCTGTCACATACAAATACGTGCAGAATTCGTAATATACAAATATTACAGCCTGTTGGTACATATCCAGATTGAGCCGGTTGAGATAGACTCCACTCAGCATTCCCTAGACATTACAGTGTTGCAGTGTTGAACAACAGTTTCGTAACCTGGAATTCAATTGGTATTTCACTAGCAGCTGAGCAGTATTGTTGTGTCGTCAGCGCGAATTACGAATTCGGGTGTCATCATACAGATCTCCATATATACGTGGACTGTGAAGAATTGGCACACGGCAGTTTTCGCCAGCGAACCAGCACCACCAGTGTGATAACCAATCATAGTTTTCTGATCGCCGGAGGAGGAACTCACCTAAAATCAAGTGGACTCGTCTCTCACCAAAGCAGAAGCGTCATCTCGTTGCCAAGGAAACCAGCAGCGGCGCACGCATCCTAGGAAAAGGCCCCACCCACACTCCACTCAGAACTCTTGAAGGATCACATTTTCTATACAGACGTACTCTGTATAAATAGGTATTTAAATTACACAATTCTACACACATGAACACGTTCGAGAGATATCTTCACACCGATAGGTTCGTCGGATAGGATTATTTCAATGATAAAGTGTCGAATGTAAGATTAATGTATTGGAATCCTATAATTTACAGTAGTTTGTAAGTGTCTGTCTACTTATTGATAGTTTAATAATTAACTACAAAACATATTCATTTGTCTTGTAAATGAGAGGCAAGTGATCTACTTACTGTTAAGTATTCATTGACCCAAGGGGGCTAATAGATAATTTCTAAGTTTCCCATGTCTAATGTAGATGAAATCGAACGCCTAGCGCAACTATTTGCTGATAACCAGCTCATCAATGATCAAGCCCAGACTGACATAGATTTTGAGTATGGAACACAGTTAAATGAGTCGGTAGGAAGTAGTGAGAAAGTTATAGACGAATCATTTGACGACTTAAACCGTCGTACCCTACGGTCTGGTAATCACTATAGTACCTCACCTAAGTATACTAAAGCAGTTACCCCTGTTACAGGTGATAGTGTGTCTGTTGCTAAATCGGTAACAACCTTATTAACCCAGCCTTCTGTTAAGAGTAAGAATACTAACTTGCTTAATGACACTAAAATGGCATCTTCTAACCCTCACACCATTACTAATACCACACCTAAAGCTGATAATGTTATTAATATCATGCAGCGCGGCGATTATGTTCGAAATTTCACGGGACAAGACGATTATAGGGTCGCACATTTTATTCGTGCATGTGAAGATAGCATGCGCAATAGTTACATAACGACTGACGAAGATAAGAAAGCATATGTACGTTCCCATATAACGCAGGGTTCCTATGCAGGCAGTCGTTTAAATGCGTTTGGTTTACAAAGCCCTGACTATGAAAAGTTCAAGCGAACGCTAATTGGGATTTTTGGGGGTAGGTCACAGCTGGGCCAACTGCAATGGATCTTCAGATGGTTGGATCGCTGTATTCCAGGTATACGAAACGAAACACCCGTTGACGCTGTTGACATCGCGGGCCAGGTTCGCCAGGACATGCAAGCGACCTTCCGGTCATCAGGCTGGTACAACTCACGGGGTGATATGCCACCGGAAAATGTGGAAACATTGATAGAACTAATAAGTTTTCTTCTTTCCGTCCGTGTTCCCTTATATAGCCGGGCACAGGAAGTACAGTATGAACCACCCTTGGATATGGTGGAATACGCAAACAAGCTCTGTCCCCAGGCTACGGGCCCCTTACTGGCGCAACCCTCAGTGACGTCACCACAACCCCAGCAGTCTCAGATGCCTCAGATGCTTCACTCCCAGACTCCTTACGCGACACACTTAGCTCCGATCGCTCCTCCCCGCCTAACATATAAACAGAAAACATCGTTACGATGCGCACATTGTAATAAACGTGGCCACGTAATGGAAGATTGTTTTCAGCTCCGAGGTAATAGTGCAAATAAAGCCACACCCGGTGCAAAGCCATTCTCAAGGTCAAACAGAGAGGTAGCAAAAGCAGCACCTCCTCCTCCTACCCAGACAGCGCGCAAATGGTGCGCTCTTCACAAATCGACATCTCATAGTTCACATGAGTGCGATATACTAATAAAAGCTAGGGGAGTGGACCTAAGTGAAACGGAGGTGTCGTATAGGCGCAAGCAGAAACGTCCCCAGGACAAGTCATCGGGGGAAGACCAGCGCACACTACAGCAAGGAGAGGGATAGATAGGGTAATTCCCGCCCCTCCTCACAGCACTTCTATAGCGGCCTCATTAATAGCGGCGCTTAGAAAAGTGGAAGTGTTGTCAGTACCGGTGAGCGTGGATAATACCAGATTGGCTCTTGATATAGACACTGGTGCTTGCGCTAATGTATTGGCCTTGACATCATATCACGAGTTACAACGTAAATTCCCTCACCGCAAATTCAAATGGAGGCCTAGTAACGCTGAGCTCGAAGGAGTTTCAGGTACTCAGCTGAGCATCAAAGGAATGGTGACGTTACCACTCAGATTGTCAAGACGTGGTACGCCCTTCTACGTGGACTTTTATATAGTTCAGCAGTTCAATTAGCCAGCTGACGGGTTACTTGGTCAACCAACTCTTCGAAAGAACATGATAGATGTTCATCCACGTAATAATAGTGTTACGTTTAAAGGTGTTTCCTACACAGCAATGAGTCATTCTGAACCTATGCTCACCGCTAGGACGAAAGTGTTGTCTACCAATCCTATTAAAAGGAAGGCGGATCATGCGTCAGAGATACATCTCGACCTCAACCACACACCTTCCCAGCGTGATTACAGCAGCAAGAGTTGGAAGATAGTACCTGCAATGTTGAAGAGTACTCTCCATTACCAGAATGAGGAATTCACCAACGCAAAAATCCTGTGAGCTGAAGTGAACATTAGTTTCTGCAAATGATTCGTTCACTGCCCAGGGTGTGACAGGACGTGACTGCAGTTGTTGTGACTACTCATCAATCAACATCCTGTCAACAAAATTCTTTCGTATGGCGTGAACAACCCCCAGTTACCAGCACCCACCCTAGTGATGATGACACATCCGGTCTGAGAGATGGTCTCTGCATTCTGAGGTATGGTGTTGTGGATGACGTT
>NW_024719034.1:0-46678 GCF_018991925.1 Homarus americanus | reverse complement strand
TGAAGGTTACTAGTGTGCCCTGAAGAATGCAAGATGGCTAGGGAAACACTGAGTAACACTGAGTTCGTTTATTGTGGATGAGAGAAATACAGGTGACGCTGTGTGCCATGCGCAGCTCACACAGTCAGACTGGGGCTGCTTTGCCATATGGCAGCCTCGTAATAAGTTGCCACATAACACATGCAGTGTTGCCACGATATATAAATGCCACAGCAAGAGAAAGCAGACAGGGTTGCTACTCGGCACAGAAGAGGTATGGCCACACTGCACAGTAGCTAGGACATAACCTACATTCTCCCCCACGCCATAGTCTTTGTCTGAGCGATTTTAGTTCTAAGTCGCCCGAGCGCGAGGTGCACTGGGCGAACCTCGTGAGGTGTAGGGGCCTGTCTGGCCAAGGCAGCAGGGGTGACTCCGAGCAAGTGTTCCTCCACCAGACACGCCACTGCATCCTGACCTTGTCCAGCACGGCCGACGCCCATCACTATGCCCACCTTGTGCCGACGCCGTCGTCGGGTCCTGGACGCGGACAGGCACCAATCAGCGCTGAAGAGGCGGCACGCTGTCACACCAGCCTTGGCGTCCTGGGCACGTAGAAGCGCGCGGTAGCAGCTCGGCTTTGGTCCGCCAGTCCTTCGCAAAGCCCTTGTGTAGGTACACAAGAGCGAGAGGCACCATGAGACCGCAGGACGCTCCTGTGTGGTGGAGGACGCGTTCTGGGCAGCTCCTGGCAGCGCCGGTAAGGCCACTCGTCGACTCACGACCTGCTGAGTGTAAACGAGCAGCTGATCTGCTCGAAAGTTCTTAAACGCCTAACTCGTAAAAACCCACGACAACAAGGGTGTAGCGAGAGTAGGCCGCACGTCGATCCATCCGTAACACGACCTGTCGCCGTAGGTGATCTCTGCCTGAAAGGAGCCCACAGCGTCCGGCATCTGGGAACCGTCCGCATTGTAGTACTGCAGCTGCGGCGGTGGTCCCAGGCCGCGTTTGGTGAGGCCCAGTTTCTGGAGGTGCTTCAACCCAATCACCGTAGTATCGGCGCCGGTGTCCGGTATCACCTCGATGTGACCCGACACATCACCGTGTGTGACGGCGACGCGGATAGTAGGGGAAGGGGTAGCCCTGGGGCGTGTGGTCGATTCCACCCTCCTGATGTGACTCCGCTGCTGCTTGGGGCTGCATGGGCCATCTGGAGGGGGCTGTGTGCGAACCACCCCGAGGGAAGTGCGCTGCTTTCCTCCTCGTCTCGGGCTTTTGGGATTGGGTTGGCGGCAGCACTTGTCGTAGTGTCCATAGCGACCGCAGGCCTGACACTTGTGGCCTCGTGCAGGGCACCTGTCTGTGTTAGACCAGTGGCCCTCACGGTCACATCCACGACACAGTGCGTCGGCGGCCGGGCAAGTCTTGGGGCTGTGCTGCTTTCCACAGCTGCCACAGGAAGCACTAGGCGGAGGCGTGGAAGAACGTGTGGCAGCCTTCGCGTTGTTGGCCGCCTTCTTATCCTTCTTGTATTGTGAGATAGCTCTCACAGCAGGTGGGGCCCATAAGGCAGAGGTGGCGGACTTGGTGGCCTCGTATGACCGACATTCAGTCACTACCACCTGGAGTGTGGAGGAAGCGTCCAGGGGGATGAGTCGCTGCATCAACTCTTCGTGCCTGACACCTGTCAAGATCCCGTGCTTGATCCAGGCTTCCTCACATTCCCGGCTGTGCGCCTTGCAGACGTCGATCTCCTCAGACAAACTCTTCAAACGTACAAAAAAGTCGTCAAAGGATTCGTTCTCCGCCTGCTTGCAGCTGGTAAAGGCACGGCGACGCAAAGCCTCGTTGTTCCGAC
Source organism: Homarus americanus (assembly GCF_018991925.1). Taxonomy (NCBI): domain Eukaryota; kingdom Metazoa; phylum Arthropoda; class Malacostraca; order Decapoda; family Nephropidae; genus Homarus; species Homarus americanus. The sequence continues at coordinate 44,838 of NW_024719034.1, read as the reverse complement.
CCTTAACATGCTCCTGTAAAGGTCGAGCACATCCGTCACTGAAGAGGTAGAGTCGGGAGGCACGTGCAACGTGTGCTCCAAAACTCTCTGGGTCTCCAGCGACAAACACATCCGCAGTTGGATGAGCTGTTTGTTTGGAGGCATGCTGTCAAGGTCCACCATCGTGGAGTAATCTGTCCAACGCCGCCTCCACTCACGAAAAAGCTGAAACGTGACGTCTGGTGAGAGGGCGGGTGGGGGTTGAACAGATGCCTTGGGAGCTGGAGGACGCTGGTGTGGTGGAGGAGGGAGTGTACTGGTGCCTTGAAGCGCGCTACCTGCGAGTGAGGGAGGGTGGGTTAGCGCCAGGGTCGCCAATAGTGCCTCAAAACGCAACTTTTCCTCCACTCTTCGTGTCTCCTCCCTCTGAAAATCCATTTCTCTACGTCGCTCGTCCCGGTCGTCCATCCACCTCAGAATTGTGGCGATGTCCGTCACTGGAGGTGGAGGATGAGAGTCTGCGCCGGGTGGAGGGGAAGGTGGTGGGGAGTCGTGTCTCCCATCTTGACGTCCCTTCTTACCTCCCATCTTTGTGTGTGCGTGGACTGCACTGTTTAATATATAAAGTGGCGCCTCAACAGCTCGAACCACATATATATGACATAAACAGCGCAAAAATCACGCATATGGTCCGCTGTTCTGTCCGTGAGTGAGTGAATGCGTGCGTGCGTGTGTGTGTCTGAGAGAGCGGAGGGAGTGTGGACAGCTGCGTGGTCCGGCAAGACCGTCAGTGTCCCCCGGATGTCGCACGAGAAGGGTGTACGCCTGCGTGCTCCGTGGGTACCACAAAAAAAGACAGGCCAATGCTCAACTCAGCTCTAGACACACACTAATACACTGACACTAACACTGGCACCGTCACTAAAACGCACTGTGACGGAGCAACACTGCACATCGCGGCGAAACACAGTGCAACACAACACAACACACTGAGTCGACGCGCATCACCCGCAGACGTAACTGTCGGCATTGTTCACACACGATGTAAGTCCACAGATCCTAGACACTGCGCCATGAAGGTTACTAGTGTGCCCTGAAGAATGCAGTGATGGCTAGGGAAACACTGAGTAACACTGAGTTCGTTTATTGTGTATGAAAGAAATACAAGTGGTGACGCTGTGTGCCATGCGCGGCTCACATAGTCAGACTGGGGCTGCCTTGCCATATGGCAGCCTCGGAGCAATGTTGCCACATAACACGTGCAGTGTTGCCACGTGATTATATATATAAATGCTACTCGGCACAGTAGCTTATGTACAGGGTTGCTACTCGGCACAGTAGCTTATGTACAGGGTTGCTACTCGGCACAGTAGCTTAGATACATAACCTACAGCATCCACTCTCTGTGTCAACTGATTGTAGTGATGATATGTCTGTCACTGATAATGCACAGAGTGCAAGTGAAACCCCTGTAAAACTTGATGGAGGGAATAGTCCTAGAAGATCAAACAGAGTTAGGAGACCTGTAATTAAATTAGAACTCTAATTATCTGAATTGTGAACAGGCCTTTCAAAACTGTTTAGTTAGGAAGTTATATTTGTTGTGTTCTATTCCCTTCTTCCCTGCCATATATAATTCTGTAAGTTTTGTTTATTTAGGATTAGTAGCAGCCATGCTCTCTTTTGAAAGGGAGAAATAGTGTTATATATATATGTATGTTTATATGCTGCCTTTATTAAATATATATATTATATATTATGTTACTTCTTACCAAAGTCAGAAAGTGTTTAGGCTTGTGTAAACACGAAATGTGTTAGGCACGTGGTAACCAAGAACAGAGAATAAACGCCCAGCCAGACCGACCATGTGCTTGTCATTCTCCTATTAAATAATGCAAGATACTACACCTAACACATTTCGTGTTTACACAAGCCTAAACACTTTCTGACTTTGGTAAGAAGTAACATAATATATAATATATATTGTTACGAACCACGCCATCTATTGTCCTGATCTACCTACCCAGCACCACGAGCAACGCCATCTAGGGACGAAACCCGAGTATGACTACTCTTAGTTACCAGTCCGGGGTTTCCCTTCTTCATATCCTGGTTGTTGCGTCACCTCCTCAAAGTCTTCTTTGTCAGCTCCAGTTCGAGGAGAGTTCAGTTCACTCTGGGAAGTGACCACAGGATCACCTATCCTGGAAACCTACGGCACAGTGACTACCTACCGTCTTCTACAATACTCAGCCTTACTCGTCAGCCATCTCAGCTCCGCACTTAAGTATTTGTAATCTTATATTGCCTCCCCGCGTCCACCTTGCTTCACGATTATTGTATGTTGTATAAATATGTATATACTGTTAATGTTTAGGTTAAGTATGGTTAAGGGTAAATTATAGAAAGCTGAATATTTTGTTAAGGAATTTATGGTACTTTATTATACACAACAAAAACTCGCATCCTTTGTCTACCCTTTTATAGTCCGATTGTCTTTGTTTTTTTATTGTTGTTGCCTGTTGGGATCTGGGTAGACCTTTAACTATATTCTAAATCCCCAACTCGAAACAAATGGCGACCGTGACAGGACCCAACATTAAGTACCATATTCCTTCCTCCCTTGTAACTCCTTGTTAATTATTCCTCCGTCACTTCTGTTCACAATTGCTTTACGGTGGTTTAAAGTTTCCTTCATATGTGTGTGCATATATTGGTATTATCGTACAGTAAGAGTGACAGACGTAGGATATTAGGTTCCAAGTGTCATAAGGCTTACCTGTTATTACACGTGGCAGTCGTGTAGTAAGTCTTATCGAGTGTAGGGAAGAATCCGGATCTGTTTAATGCCGTACCCTCACTCCAGAGTAGGCTGTTCCATAGTCACTAGTTTAGGGTGAAGTGATATCTTGGGACGCCCAGCTCTATCAGGACCCCATAATTATAAAGCCTCAATTATTGTTCTTCTCATTATCTCATTCGGGGTCAATAATCAAGTAACTCAAGGGTTGTTAATCCGGATCTTTATATAAATGCCGTAATACGCCCTTCCTGTTTCAAGTATCTTAGGGTTGTTAATCCGGATCTTTATATTAATGCCGTAATACGCCCTTCCTGTTTACTCACGGGTTGTTAATCCAGATCTTTATATTAATGCCGTAATACGCCCTTCCTGTTTCAAGTATCTCAGGGTTGTTAATCCGGATCTTTATATTAATGCCGTAATACGCCCTTCCTGTTTCAAGTATCTCAGGGTTGTTAATCCGGATCTTTATATAAATGCCGTAATACGCCCTTCCTGTTTCAAGTATCTAAGGGTTGTTAATCCGGATCTTTATATTAATGCCGTAATAGGCCCTTCCTCTTTCAAGTCTCTTATCCTTATCTAAGGATCTTATCAGAAGAACAATATTCATAAGTGTAATTTCCCTAGGTATAACTTGGTTAGTTTCCGGGACTTTCTGGTTATCCACTGCCGTGATATTTTCTAGGGTAATCCACTTATCTTATCTTTTGACCATTAATTAATTTATCTAGGTTTTCTTAACAATGGCCACCTCAGGATTTGTTAAACTTGGTAGTCCTGGAGGAGTGGAAGAGCAAGATACCATTTCACATTTTGAAGCATGTGGAGGAGCGTGGAGAGGTTAATTTAGGACGTGCGGCTGAGCTGGCTGATGCGTACGCCTTGCTGGTGGAGTCACTGTGCCGTAGGGAACGTGGTACTTTCCGGCATGTTAGGTCCTCCTCTGATGATCACCTTGGGGACGTGAGTGAGGGCCATCAATTACCTAATTCAGGACCTAGGTGGGACGTTCGCCTACCTGGATGACCTGGTGGTGGTGTCGGAAGGCTGGGACAAACATCTGGTGCGTTTGGAGATACTGTTGGCACGACTGCAAGAGACTGGATTCACCATAAACCTGGCTAAATCTGCTTTTGGCCGGGCCTCAGTGACTTACCTGGGACATATCGTTGGGCATGGTATGGTGAGACCCAAGGACGCAAACGTTAAAGCCATCTTGTCCTTCCCCACTCCAAGGACGAGGAAGGAACTCATGCGCTTCCTGGGGATGTGCGGCTACTACCGTCGGTTCTGCAGTAACTTCTCCAGTGTGGCCGGACCCCTCACAGACCTTACCAGTTCTGCGGTCCCTTACATCTGGAACCAGAAGTGCGACCAGTCTTTCCACCGCCTCAAAGCCTTCCTTGCCTCTAAGCCTGTAGTCCACCCACCTGACTACACCTTGCCCTTCCATCTGCAAATCGACGCTAGTGGTGTCGGAGTTGGGGCTGTGCTCCTACAACCCGACCCAACCACTGATGTCCTTCACCCTGTGGCATACTACTCCGCCAAGTTGAAAAAACATCAGACCAACTACTCGACCATAGAGAAGGAGGCCCTGGCTCTGGTGTTGGCAATAAAGAAGTTTGAATGTTACCTCCAGTCTTGCCCACAAACAACCCTAGTCTTCACCGACCATAACCCACTCACGTTCATCCAAACCAACAAGACCTCCAACCAGCGAATCCTCCGCTGGGCTCTCCTCACCCAGCCCTATAATCTACAAGTCCGGCACATAAAGGGGGTGGACAACATGATTGCGGACTCCTTATCCCGAGCTCCAGTGGAAATGCAGCAGCTACTCTCCAGACGCACCAGGTGATCACCTCCTTCGCGCCCGCGCTACGGAGGTCTTTGGAGGGGGGGTGTGTTACGAACCACGCCACCAATTGTCATGATCTACCTACCCAGCACTACGAACCACGCCATCTATTGTCCTGATCTACCTTCCCAGCACCACGAGCAACGCCATCTAGGGACGAAACCCGAGTATGACTACTCTTAGTTACCAGTCCGGGGTTTCCTTTCTCCATATCCTGGTTGTTGTGTCACCTCCTCAGTCTTCTTTGTCAGCTCCAGTTCGAGGAGAGTTCAGTTCACTCTGGGAAGTGACCACAGGATCACCTATCCTGGAAACCTACGGCACAGTGACTACCTACCGTCTTCTACAATACTCAGCCTTACTCGTCAGCCATCTCAGCTCCGCACTTAAGTATTTGTAATCTTATGTTGCCTCCCACCTCCACCTTGCTTCACGATTATTGTATGTTGTATAAATATGTATATACTGTTAATGTTTAGGTTAAGTATGGTTAAGGGTAAATTATAGAAAGCTGAATATTTTGTTAAGGAATTTATGGTACTTTATTATACACAACAAAAACTTGCATCCTTTGTCTACCCTTTTATAGTCCGATTGTCTTTGTTTTTTTTATTGTTGTTGCCTGTTGGGATCTGGGTAGACCTTTAACTATATTCTAAATCCCCAACTCGTAACAATATATTCAATAAAGGCAGCATGAAACATACATATATATAACAGCTGCCAACGGAAAAATATTAGGACTCAAGATAACCAGAAACGGAATAATCCCCCACATCAATGAAAGAATAGCAATTGCAAAATCACAACTTACAAAGCTCAGAAGATTCCGCCAATTAAACACCAACACGCAGTTGCACCTATACAAAGCACTGATGAGACCACACTTAGAATACCCTCCGATACCTCTGAACACAATCTCAAGAACAAACCAACTTAAATTTCAAGCAGTGCAAAGTATAGCCCTCAGAAGAGCGGCAAAACACCAACCACCATACAGTACACACAAACAGTACAAGACATACACACAGAACACGGCATAGACCCACTCAACACCAGAATACACACCCAAGCAAATGCAATATGGAAAAAAATCCAGCAAGAACAGGATCCCATATTCAACCAACTAATCGACGAAAACAACAACACATCACACAGATGGTGGCCTAGAAGCAGGAAAAATGATAATGAAGAACCAGAGCCTCTATATACACAATAAAAAAAAAGAACCAAAAGATGGGAACAACTCTCCAGTCACACAAGGACCTGGAGGGACCCCACAAACAAACAAATACCTACAAAGTTCACAAATACCCACAATAAAAAACTAGAAACGAAAAAGATGGGGATCATCCCTCCAGTACCACAAGGACCTGGAGGGACCCCCCCCCCCCATCATAATATGCCCTAGGAAACATCAAATAGAACAACTTAGCTTAGCTTGGCTGAGACCGGCCTTCCCTAACCGCATGAGTCCTCTAATGCAGCACTGTTGACGGAAGACAAAAACCCTGTCTCCGCAATGTGGATAGCCCACCTGCTGTTAACCTCCTCTATTTCCCACTTCTGAACTTTACCTTGTACTGTACCCTTCTTGCACCCTCAGAGCTAATGCTCTCTTCTCTCTGTATCACAGACCGACCGAGAGGGGTTAGTCAACTCTGCGTTCTCCACCTGACAACACCAACTCTCCTGAAGCTTCTCAACCACATAGCAACTCTCCAGCAACCTACAGCATTGTATATACAATATACATTGAGTTAAGGCAATTTTTATTTTCCTCTCTCACCCTCATCCTGAGTGCGAGATCTCCCTTAAATTACGTGTGTATGTGGACCTAAAATTTAGAATATAGACTAAGCTGCACCACACACACACTACAGAGGCTTCTTCTGCCACTAGTTCCAGTGCGGCAGAGTGGTTAAGATGGTCATTTTGCTTCCGAGGTCACCCCGATCCTTTATACTCCGAAATCTCATAAAAACGGGTGGGAACAAAATTGTTACTAATTTCATTAAAGCAATGCCACCATGTGAGAATAAATTTTGATCTCACTTATCTGAAGTATATTCTGAATAAAATTAAACAAAGTTCTTTTTTATGCTTTCCTATAATAATCTCATACATTTTAAGCATCATTGTTGCTGTCACTGCTTGAGCCACTGCTGCCATTAGAATCAATGTTATACTTTTACTTTTTTACTTTTATCCTCTTCGCCACTCTAGCACTGCACTGTACAAAAATATATATATATTGTAATGGACGTCTCCCCTACAACTGCGTAGCTGCATCCCACCTGCTACGTCTTCCCTAGCAACCAAACTAGCTGCCTAAGGGGGGTGCGTCACCAGATGCCACAGTATCCTAGCATCAGAGCCAAAAGACCGGCTACTTCCCGGGTTTTCCCACCATGACTCACAGATGACTCACGGCTGCTGTGTATATAAGCTCTGTCTCTCCATTGAGATTCATTCTGCTCTCGGTTCCTGAACACGCAACACCTCCTCCAAGCAAGCTCCTCGCTGTCCCGTTCTCATTCAACCAGGAGGCCAGCAACAGGCAACATCTCCTCTAACGAAGCTCCTGTACATCTACCTCCTTCAACACGCTACTCACCGAACGTGCCTACTGAGCAGCTCCTCACCACACGGCACCTCCAGCACCAGACTGTCTATCATATAACTTATATTATACAAGAAAACCACCACCTTAGAGTTTCCATCCATCCTGAGTGCTAGACAACATTATATCACGAAACCCTACAAATGGTGACTCCCGGAGAAAAGCACTCACACAGGATGGAGGACGGACGGATCTCTCTGCCGACTTTCAACCACAACATCGAGGACTGGCTAGACCATGTGGAAGCAGCCCTCGTCGGCTCATAAGCGACTGACGAGCAAAAGTATTGCGCCCTGCTCTGTGCCTTGCCCACGGAAGTGGCCACGCGGGTCTCACAAACCATTTCCAACCCTCCAGATGACAACAAATTCGCTACCCTGCGTGATGCCTTGAAGACGTTTTATCAACAGACCAGCCCCAATCTCCTGCAAGATCTATCCTCTATCTCCCTCGGGAACTCAACCCCGGGACGTCTCTGGGAGATGTGTCGGCTGAACTCCCATCACACAGACAGACTCCCGGACTCTATCCTGCGCCAGCTTCACGCACAAAAGCTACCCACAGAAGTACGCAACATCCTGTCCGCAGTAGATTACTCTACGACACCAGAACTATATGCAACCGCGGCAGACAGAATTTTCAACGAGTGCGCTGCTGCACCCCTTGCCGCCACGGTCACACCAGTACCTACCACCGAACTTGTAAGCCGGGCCAACACCCCTCAGCCGAGCAATACCTCACAAGACATCAAGGACCTGTTGCAAACTTTGAACCGCAGGATGGACACCATTGAGCAGTTCTGCTCCTCCATATCCGCTGCTGCACCAGTTCCTGACTCACACACCACGCCCTACAAGTTCCGACGCACAGCAGCCAGCCCCCAGCACAACAAATATACCCTCTGCTGGTATCACCAGACTTTCGGCCGCAATGCTCGAAACTGTGAGCCCTATTGCACCTATTCGGGAAACGGCAACACCGGAGGCTGGTAGACGCCTCAGCCTCCGTCCCTCCAGGCGTCTCATTACTGCGCGTCACCGACCGCACCTCTGGCAAGAAGTTCCTCATCGACACAGGTTCATCGGTCAGCCTCATCCCTCCCTCACTACGAGACAAGTCAAAGCAACCCTCTTATGACCTGTTCGCTGCCAACGGTACCTCCATCGCCTCCTACGGCGTACGCACCCTCGCCTTAGATCTCGGTCTGCCCAAGACTCTGCGTTGGTTATTCGTGATAGCAGACGTGTCTTAACCCATCCTTGGTTTCGACTTCCTCACCTTCCACAAGCTCGGCGTCAATCCAAGTCATCTATGCCTCATCCATGAGCCTACAGCACGCAAGATCCAGGGTTCTCGTGCCAGACACACCGACATTATCACCTGTCTTGCGCCTTCCAACGAGTTCTCCTCCCTGCTCGACGAATTCAAGGAGCTTTTCTCACCCCGAGTCTCCCTACCCCCACCACCTACGTCGGGAATTTTCCACCACATCGAAACCAAAGGACCACCAGTCTTTTCACGCCCTCGTCGCCTGCGCCCTGAGCTCCTGAACACAGCCAAAGTAGAATTCAACAAACTACTGCAAGACGGCATCATTCGCCCTTCAAGGAGTCCCTGGGCATCGCCTCTTCACATGGTTCCTAAGCAAACATCCGGCGAGTGGAGGGTGTGTGGCGACTACAGAGCCCTGAATCTCGTCACCAAACCTGACAGGTACCCTATTCCGCATGTCCAGGACTTTCACCACAAACTTCATGGCAAGACTATCTTCTCGAAGATCGACTTGGAGTGCGCCTTCCACCAGATCCCAGTAGCACCGGCAGATACCCAGAAGACAGCCATCACCACTCCGTTTGGACTCTTTGAGTACACTTTCATGAGTTTTGGCTTACGCAATGTAGCACAGACTTTCCAGAGGTACATGGACCATATGCTTCGCGACCTCGATCTTGTCACCGTCTACATTGACGACATCCTCGTCGCATCTTCGACGCCTGCCGAGCACCGCCACCACCTACAAATCCTTCTCCAACGCCTGCAGAACAACAACATGAAAGTTCATCCTGCTAAGTGCGTCTTTGGAACCTCTGCCATCGATTTCCTCGGTCACAGGGTCTCGCCCAGTGGCATACAACCCCTACCACAGAAGATAACTGCGATTAGGGAGTTCCCCAACCCTGAAACGGCGAAGAAACTCCGAGAATTCCTGGGTTTAGTCAACTACTACCACCGCTTCATTGACAAAGCTGCCACCGTCCTAGCCCCCCTACACGACCTTCTCAAGGGACGCCCAAAGAAGTCTCACAAGTCTCTCGTGTGGACTCAAGAGGCTACTACGGCATTCACCACTATCAAACAGCACATTACACGCCTCATCCTCCTGGCCCACCCCGCACCTAACGCCCGGACCACTCTCACAACAGACGATTCTTCTACTGCAGTGGGCGCCGTCTTACAGCAGGAGATCAACGGAATTCTCATGCCCGTTGCTTTCTTCTCACAACGGCTTCAACCACCACACCTCAAGTACATTGCCTTTGATCGAGAACTCCTGGCCATATACCTGGCTGTCAAACATTTCCAGCACTTCCTCGAGGCCCGTCAGTTCACCATCTTCACTGATCACAAGCCCCTCGTCCACGCCTTCGCTTCAGCTTCCCAGTCACATACACCTCGTGTCCTGCGCCACTTGGCTTACATCTCGGAGTTCTCCAGCGACGTCCAACACATTAAAGGCAGCCACAACGAGATCGCCGACGCCCTCTCTCGTTGTATATCCACCATTCTTCCCTCAGCTCCACCCATTGATTATGGGCAGCTAGCCGCGGCTCAAGAGGAAGACGAAGACCTGGCAGCATACAAGACATCCCCCTCAGGCCTCACACTCCAAGAACTCCCTGTTCCTGGCACAAAGATAAAATTGTGGTGCAACGTATCCTGTGGGGAGCCTAGACCGTTCGTGCCTCACGTCCACCGCCGCGCTGTTTTCGACCGCATCCATGGTCTCAGCCACCCGGGTGTGCGGGCCTCCCAGTGCCTCCTCACGCAACGTGTCGTCTGGCCCGGCATCAAGTCTGATACTAAGAAATGGGCTGCCCAGTGCCTGGCCTGCCAGTCCTCCAAAATACATCGTCACATACGGGTCCCCTTACAAACCTTCCCTATTCCCAAAGGACGTTTTCAAGTAGTACACCTCGACATCGTGGGACCTCTTCCATCATCCTACGGTAGCACCTACATCTTCACCTGCATCGACCGTTTCACCAGGTGGACAGAAGCAATTCCCATGTCGAACGCTACAGCAGAGACTACTGTCCGTGCCTTATGTCCGGTAGGGTTTCCCGTTTTGGCCCCCCCGCAACCGTAATCACTGACCGAGGAGTACAGTTTGAGTCACAACTCTTGCAGCACCTCTTAAAGTTCCTCGGCACGTCTAGACAACGCACTACAGCATACCACCCTCAAGCCAACGGCATGGTAGAGCGTTTTCACCGGCAGCTGAAGGACGCACTCAAGGCACAGCACGACCCTTACAGCTGGACTGATGCGCTTCCTTTAGTGCTCCTCGGCATCCGTGCGTCACACAAGGAGGATATGGACTGTAGCCCAGCAAATCTGACACTAGGCGAGCCCCTTCGTCTGCCCGGGGATTTCTCACTTCCTCCTGATCCCAACCAAACCACTCCAGCCGTTCGTCACGACTTACTCCATAAGCTACGACAAGCAGTTTCTGCATTCAGAGCTACTGCTCCACGCCAGCCTCCTCGGCACCCTGAACACATCCCTCCTGCACTACTCACAGCCGAGTATGATTTCGTCAGGCATGATGCTCACCGCAACCCATTACAACGCCCCTACGATGGACCCTTCCAGGTGGTTACCCGTTTTGCAAAGCTCCTGACGATTATCCGGAATGGCAGACATGACACCGTCAGCATAGACCGAGTCAAACCGGCCACCTTACCCGTCGGGCCCCCAGCCCAGCAGCACCATCAACAAACTACGCCTGCACCAGTCTACCCACAGTTACCACCGGCAGCAACACCACGCCCACGACATTTCTGGGCACCCTCATTTCACTCTCATGTACGCCCTGTTCCTGCTGTAGAACCTGCTCCTGCCATGGACCCTCCTCCTGACATAGAACCTGCATCTATCATAGAACCTGCTCCTGCCATGGACCCTCCTCCTGACGCAGCCCCTGCAGCAGCAGGAACACAACAACCATTGCTTGTACAACCTCCTCTAATCCCAAACCCTCTTTCTCCTCCTAATTCTCCCACAGGTTTTGTGTCACTAGACGGAGTTGTTACACGTAGCGGCCAAGTCGTACGTACACCTGCCCGGTATGTGTTATGTGTGGGACACAACCCGGACAACATCCAACCTCCCGCCGCGCCGGGAGGGGAGGGGGAGTATTGTAGTGGACATCTCCCCTACAACTGTGTAGCTGCATCCCACCCGCTACGTCTTCCCTAGCAACCAAAAAGCGGTCCAACGGGGGGGTCGTCACCAGGTGCCACAGTATCCTAGCAACAGAGCCAAAAGACCGGCTACTTCCCGGGTTTTCCCACCATGACTTACAGATGACTCATGGCTGCTGTGTATATAAGCTTTGTCTCTCCATTGAAATTCATTCTGCTCTCAGTTCCTGAACACGCAACACCTCCTCCAAGCAAGCTCCTCGCTGTCCCGTTCTCATTCAACCTGGAGGCCAGCAACAGGCAACATCTTCTCTAACGAAGCTCCTGCACATCTACCTCCTTCAACACGCTACTCACCGAACGTGCCTACTGAGCAGCTCCTCACCACACGGCATCTCCAGCACCAGACTGTCTATCATATAACTTATATTATATAAGAAAACCACCTTAGAGTTTCCATCCATCCTGAGTGCTAGACAACATTATATCACGAAACCCTACAATATATATATATATATATATATATATATATATATATATATATATATATATATATATATATATATATATATATATATATATATATATATATATATATATATATATATATATGCAAGTAAATCACTGTAGGTGCGCGTGATCTAGGTATATGCTGATAACCACAAGATAGAAGAAAACACGAAGTTCCCAAGCGCTTTCGTGTAATTCGTGTAATTCACGTCAACCTATATATGGAATTCTTTGAAAAGAAACTATTAAGTAATATTTTACCACCTTCAGCAGTCTGGTTTAGATATGTTGATGATGTATTATGTCTCTGGCCATGTAATGAGGACCTAAAAGCTTTCCTGCCACAACTTAACAACTTAGCCCCCTCGATCAAATTCACTATGGAATTAGAGCAAGACTGTAAATTGCCATTCCTAGACTGTCTGATACACAGAATAGGTAACACTTTTAAGTTCAGTATTTATAGAAAACCAACTAATGTGTGTTCATACATTCATTATTATTCTGCCCACCATAATAGAGTCAAACAGTCAGTATTTTCAACAATGTTTTTACGTGCTTTGAGAATTTGCAGTCCGGAATTCATTGATGAGGAATATAAATATATCTATAATATTGGCTCAAACCTTAAATACCCTAGATCTTTCAGACAAATGCCTAAATATTACTAAGAAAACTTTTTATAGAACTGATCCCAAGCCCACCCATGACCATAAGAATATCTTAATATTACCATTTCACAAAAATTTCTCACACATTCCTTTACAACTAAAAACCTGGAACGTCAATGTGGCATTTGAAATCTCATGCACTGTTAAACAAATGTTAATCAAGAACTCCCCCAACAACACAATTGGTTGCATTTATAAAGTTCCTTGCAAGGACTGTAATATGTTTTACTTAGGCCAGACAGGTAAAGATCTTGCAACTAGAATTAAACAACACAAATACAGTGTTTGGACAGGCCAGGAATCCAATGCTCTGTTTGTTCATTTGAGGGATAACAAGCATTGCATTGACTGGGATAATGCCTCCTCAATATTACCTTGTAATTCAATTGATAGTAGGAACATCATAGAATCTAGTCTTATTAAACATACCGAAGCATTCAACATGAATTTGAGTAATGGCCTGTACAAACTGGACAATTTTGTAATTAAGATTTGTAACCAGGTGAGAAAGTTGGGTCACCTTACCCTCTGACCTGACCACCAACCGTTGTGTGCTATTTAAAGATTAGTAGGGTCATTACCTAATACCTGACCATTGTGGACCTGGTCTCACCCTCCTCTGTATATATACATCGCTCCTGAACTAAGAAGACCTCTCAAGAAAACCTCCTGCAGGACCCGAAACTGCGAAGACCGCCCTCTCTCTGGTGCCATTGTTTGGCCATCTTCCCGGACCGGACCACCCACGACTGATATCGTCAACAACAACTCACGAGCGTTTCCGGTTTGTCGAGCATTAGCTTGCCCTCCCCACTGGTGGTGTGAGTGACCCACACTCCAGCTGGAGAGCAGTTATAGCGCGATATTCCCGGCGTGGTTTGAGCTCTTTTCCTTCTACTACTATTTTTCCTTTTTCGCTCTGGCCTAGGGACCTGCACCCTCAAAAGTGTATTCGTCCTGCGGTCCCCCCTGTAACTGTTCACCTCCCTCCCAGGAGATTGTGAACACGAAAGGGGGTTGGAGCAAAACCCATCCCAGCCGAGTCTTTCCAGGAAAACCGTGATCGTGCGGGTCCACCTGGAAAGAGGGTAGCAATCCTTATCCTTCCCAAATAGGCACACTTAGCTCACGTCTATAAGTGAGCAGTCACATACACTAGGAAGTAGGCTTCCCCAACGGGGCTCCGGGAGAGAAGCTCAGGAACCACTCTACGACCACCAGCCAGTGGGGAGTGCTGAAATTCCTCTGCTACTTACTCAACCGGAATAGGTAGGATTTAATAATTAAAAAAATAAATAAATAAATAAAAACGGTTATGGAGCGCGTACGCCCTCCTAACCGCGACCCCCGCCTGAACCGCCAACCTGACGACCCGAACTACGACAGGCTCCGCACAGAGAAAGCGGACCAGTTACGCGCCTTCAATGAAGCCCTGAAAAGCAGGAACACTGCCACCACCTCCAACAACTCCACCACCACTGCTACCGCCACTGAGGACGACAACTGGACGAAGGTAGAAAATAAAAAACGCCGACGTGCTTCTTCGGGAAACGAATGCCGTCAAGCAGCCCAAAAGGCACCCATCACCACCACCAGCTCACCTCCAACGACACTGCCAAAATTCCGGATCACGAAAACGGACACAAAAACACATATGCCGCCATCACAGAGATAGAAAAGCAAAATCCACTGGCCAAGTTCTCAGTGCGGCCCAACCTAAAGGGGGAGATGATTATTCACCCCAAAGACAAGGACTCCGCCACCACCCTCGACACTTACTTGCAAAACACCACCACCGTTGCATCAACCAAGCTAGACCCCGCCCAGAAACTGATGAAGTCGGTAGTCCTCCGGTACCCAAAGGAACTACCTCTCGAACCTCTGGAGAACCACCCGAAGATCTTAAAAGCCGAGAGATGCTCTCCCCTGTCCGACAAGACAGCCACCACAAAACAAGTGCTCATAACGCACTACGGTCCACCCCCAGCACCATAGACCTCAAAACCTGGGGGGTCTACGAAGTGAGGCCCTTCGTCCCGGAGCCCCTGCGGTGCTTCAGATGCCAGAAATACGGGCACCATCAGACAAGGTGCAAGTACAAGGAAATCTGCGCAGTCTGTGCACAGAAGCACGGCACACACTCCTGCCTCACCAAGCTGAAAAGTGGAGAAAAAATTCCCCCCAAGTGTGCCAACTGCGGGGGCAAACACCACGCCTGGAACCCTGGATGCTCCGAGAGGACAAGGAGGGTCCAGGCAAACCGGCCAGCTGCAAGACCGGCCCCCACCGCCTGCACACCAGCCCCACCAAGTACCTTCGTGTGGGGAACCCAAAGGCCAAGACAACAAAGCCAACCTCCTCAGCCGGTCAACACCCAAAGTGCAGCCCAGTTTCCTGGCCTCACTACGGCCACACCTCAGCCACCCAAGCAGCAGACAACGACAACCACGAGCAAGACAAAAGAAGCACACACCAAGGCACCAGAAGGAATGATACACGTATCAGACCTAGCCAAGGTACTGACAACCTTCGCGGAGGGCCTAGCCGGACTACTGGGCCACAAGATCCAACCCACACAGCTCCAAATACTCATGGGGAGCGTCCTCGGGCAAGTCGCCACAGCTCCAGCCACCTCAGTGGAGGAAGCCACGCCGGTCCTCACACGAGTGACAGCCGAGGTACACTCTACACCGAAGAAGGCCACCAGAGAACCCAAGATACCGACAGCTCCAAGAAAGAAATCGGTCGTTTCAACTCCCCTGAACCGAACCACGGCCCAGAAGGCAAAAACCACAGAACACGAAGATATGAGCCTGATCCAGTTGGAATCGAACTTAGACATCTCCATCGAGGACCACCAGAAGTCCCCGATGAAACAGTGGTGGAAAGCATCAGCACCCTGAACATCCTAACATGGAATGCTCAGGGCATCAAAAACACGAAACACCTCCTACAAGAAGCAGCAGCCAAGGACAAGCTGGACATCATACTGCTACAAGAAACACTTCTACAAGAACACCACTGTTTCAAATTCAGCGGTTACAAGACATACAGGAGGCATTTCACGCAGGCGTCAACAAGAGGATGTATGATCCTGGTCAAGTCAAGTATACCCTCCTCCGAGGTCACGCAGCAATTTCCATGTGGGGAAAACATCGAGACACAGGCCGTCAAAGTAACCCTCCAAGAACGGGAATTAACTGTTCACAACATCTACAAGAACCCAAGGGGCTCACTGGAGGTGACTCAATTATTTGCTTCGGCCGCTGACCACGCCACACTCATAGGAGGGGATTTCAACGCACATCATCCCTTCCTAAGCTCGGCAAGCCCCACAAATGAAGACGGCCTACACCTATACACCACCTTTCAAGATACACCCGAGATCTGCCTCCTGAACACCGGAGAGCCCACCCACACTAGGGGAGGAAGGCTAGATCTAACCTTCGTCTCCAGTGCACTACAGCCTTCGGCCTCCTGGCAGCTACACCCCACGCTGACCAGCGACCACTTCGCCACCCTAACAACGCTGAAGGTGAACAAACTCCCCACTCCACCCCCCCCGAGATGGAGATACAATACCCAAAAGGCAGACTGGGGACTCTTTAAGAAACACCTGGCTAAGTGGCGCGAAAAATCACAGCCGGCCGGCGCAGCACCCGTGGATGAGACAACCCTCCACCACCAATTGGTCGAGGCGTTTCACCAAGCGGCAGAAGAGGCTATCCCAAAAACAAAACCCACATCAAGACAGTACAATGATTACTGGTACTACTGTCCCAGGGTGAAAGAACTCAACCACAGAGTGAACATGGCCCGAAGAAACTACAGGAGACATCCCACGGCAACAAACAGACATCTCCTGCAAGTCATAGTTAAGGATACCAGGGAAGAGAAGGAAGAAATAAAAAACGTAAGCTGGCTCAAGTGGTGCTCCGAACTGAACGAGCACACCTCCCTTGGCAAGATGTGGGCCCAGATCCGAAGGGCATCTGGGAAGGCAACACCACCACCACCAACCCATCCCAACCCAGAAGAGGAAGCCGAGAGACTTGCAAAACTGTTCTCTGACCGAGCAGCAACGAAAAACCTCCCGAGACAGGCGGAGGAGACCCAACGGCGTCTGCGACAGGTCAGACTCCAGATGATCGAAGAGGCCTGCAACAGTGAAGATGACACCGACAGACCATTCAACCAGCAAGAACTCCAGAAGTCGCTAAAACGAAGCAAGGACACAGCTCCAGGGGCCGACAGGATAACCTACTCCATGCTTTCCCATGCCGGTACAGCCGGACACGAGGCTCTGCTGCAAGCCATCAATGCTTCGTGGACAGCACAAAGACTCCCACCGGAATGGAAGAAGGCAGATATACAGCCCATTCCGAAGCCCAGAGAACCAGACAAACCGAGGCCCATCTCCCTTCTCAGCTGCATAGCGAAGACGGGAGAAAGAATGGCTCTCAACCGACTCAAGTGGAAAGTAGGCAGCCCACACCCTCACATCTTTGCTTACACCGAGAACACCGGCACAGGCAACAACATCGCCGAGATACTCAGCACAGTGGACAACAAACCAGCTCTGGTGGTCTTCCTCGACCTGGAGAAAGCCTTCGAACTAGCAAATCCATTGGCCATTACAACTACGCTCGCTAAAAAAGGCGTCAAAGGAAGGTTGCTGGGGTGGATCCAGAACTACCTCACGCAGAGAGAAGCACGAGTACGCTTTCAGGGAGCAACCTCAAGCTACAGGGTCCATGAAAACGGAACCCCACAAGGAGGCATCCTCAGTCCAATGCTGTTCAATGTCCTGATGGAAAATCTAGTCAAACTTCCTTTCAGACAAACAGCCAAGCTCCTATGCTATGCAGACGAATTGCAGCTTATAGTAAGACGATCGAACAGACTAGCCAACACGCAACACGCACTCCAACTTATAGAAGAGGAGTGCAACAGACTTGGACTCAAGATAAATCCAGCCAAGTCGAAAGCGATGGCCATCTGCACAGACACACCAGACAAGATGCTCTCCATACAAAACACGCCGGTAGTCTGGACCAACGCCCACCAGTGTCTTGGAATCTGGTTTGACCAGAAACTCTCCTTCAAGCCGCAACTCGAGTATCTCAGGCACAGGACGAAGAGCAGACACAATATAATGAGGTCGCTCACCAGCAAATCCGCAGGAGCAAACCTTCATGTGCTCAAAGCCTACTACACGGCCGCCATCAGATCGCTGGTAGATTACAGTGCTCCAGCACTCATTGGACTGAGAGAAGACCAAATAGCTAAGCTAGAAGTCATCCAAAACAATGCTCTCAGGACCATGCTCGGAGCACCCATGTGGACCAGAATTTGCAATCTGCAAATGGAAACCGAACTACCACCCCTGGCAGTACGAGTCAAGCAGGTGACAGCCGGTCTCCTCGCCAAAATCTGTAGAGCAGACAAGCCCACAGTTGCCAAGATTCGAATCAGTGCCTCCCTCCACCTCGACCTCAGAGTGCGAGGGGCCACCTGGTCGCACGAGGCAAGCGAGGTCATCCGACACCTGCAAGCAGAAACATCGTCAAGAACAACCAAGACACACGAGACAATGGTTACGCTGTTCCTCCACCATGGAGCCCTCCACCAGCCACACTCAAATTTACCGAACCTAGGCGATAGTAAAGCCAACCTCCAGAAGGAGGACCTCAAAAAAATAACTCTCGAAGCCATAGCCACCGAGACACCGGCTGATGCAGCATCATACTTCACAGACGGCTCGGTGGACCCAAAACATCATAGATCGGGAGCGGCCTTCTACACCCAAGGTCAGACCCTCCAATGGAGACTTTCCAATGACTGCTCCACCCTACAAACAGAACTGGTAGCAATCTCAAAGGCCCTACAACACGCTGCAACACAACACAACAAGTCCATCATAATTCACACGGACTCGAAATCGGCCATGCAGGCGCTGCAACACAGTCAACCAAGAGACAACGTCCACATCATCACCTCGATCCTCGCACAGCTACAGGAATTCCAAAGCCAAAACCGACCAGTCGTCTTACACTGGATTCCCAGTCATGTAGGGATCGGAGGAAACGACGTGGCAGACGAAGCAGCCAAGGCAGCTACACGTTCTAGTAGCGTACACATCCAAGTTCCAGCAAGTGTGCAACAGATCAAGAATCACCTCAGAAAGACTAGCAAGCTCCACATCAAAAAGAGCTTCCTTCATGCACTCAACGCTGGTTCCCAATCAGCCAAATGGTACCTGGCGGCCACAAAAGGGGAACCACCTTTCGCTGACAAGAAAACTCCAAGACAAACCCAAGTCAGCCTTCATCGACTACGACTAGGGTACAAGTGCTCCTGGCAGATGATCGGAAATGACGTCATGGATTGCACCTACTGTCAGGAGCCAGCAGCCAACCCACTTGAACACTATCTCCTCGATTGCGAGGTCACACAAAGCCTCCGAAACAGAACTCAAATCTCCCAAGAAACACACACAACACCAGCGGCCACTCTAACCCGAAAGGCCCATACAGACCACATTCACCATCTACTCCGGGTCATCACACGATACCCACCACCCAGATAGCTTAGAAAGCATCCTCTCCCAGCAAGTGCGGACCCCAGTTCGGGGGGCGCGCCACTCCGAAACTGACCACGTCCAAGAGTGGAGGTTGGTGGTAAGCGTCCACTGATCGGGGGTCCGCTCACACTTGCAACCTGCAGTATCCCTCCAATCTGCAGGTGGGACCACCTCCAATCCCAATCCGGTCTGGCTGCTCCTGGAGCTCCAGCCGGAACCACCAAACGGGCCGCCTATAGGCAAAGGCCCGTGTCGGACTACAGTCCGACAATCTCAACAACAACATATTTCTCTTTAGTCTGTACTCACCCTTGAAGATGTGAATTACACGAAAGCGCTTGGGAACTTCGTGTTTTCTTCTTTCCTTGTGGTTATCAGCATATATGTAATATTCAGAAATTCAGAGTAATTTCAAACGCTGCGCCTTGGGCGATGCTGAGTTCAAGGTCGTCTGAGGGAAGACTGCGCTCCCCGCACGTAGCGAGAGGTTGTGGAACTAGGCCTATACGATACTAAATGAAATTTACCGAATTAATATGGAGGCGAATTATGAAACTAAATATCAGTTATTAAATTATAAGTAATGATATTTCGTGTATCAGTCTGAATAATGTTACGGCTGTCCCAAGAAAGTTATTAGTTAGGCGGAAAATATGTCACGTAGGCCTAAGCTAACGCCTTGAGAGGACACGAGGCTGGCTAGTCTTCAGTCACGCGAAAGCGATCGGACCAACAGGTCGTCCCTGCGCGTCCGTCCACAGAAATAGTCACGTGGCCTAGTCACCTGTGTTGCGCTATTGCAGTATAACAAGTAAGTCTCATTTGATCTCAGATAGGGGTTAGATAGGGTGTCATGATCGTGATAATGGCTAACCTGAAAACCTTAAGGATTCATATTACGCTCAAACGTCCACAAAACCTTCCGAGTCCCCCAGTGGAAACGTCCCCCGTTTTCTTTGAATATAATCCGCGGATTTCGTAGCAGACGCTGTATGTTGGGACCTGTTGCCATCCAACCCTTTGTAATCAATTTAATTTTGCTTTCGATAGCTGAGTCAGAGCATTGCTTGTGAGGAAAATAGTAGGGAATGAAACCGAGTTCATAGTCTCAGTTTCAACGTCAAAGTGTACAGTAAATTAATTCATCGAAATAGAAGTAGGTGGACTCCCTAGCCAATTTTGAGTGAGGGTGCCGCAGGCATTTCAACCGTTAGTAAGTGCTCGTCCCTTCACCCATACAGGTAGGCCATTCCACTCTGTGTTGTAATTCGCCCTTCTTTAAGTGATTTGACCCAATTAATAGTTGATTGTGCAAGTGTTACATTAATGTAGTTGATATGCTCTGAGTGAAGTCATATTTACATCTTTAACGTCCCCTGAAATGTGATGTCGTTGTCACTGTTAGTAAGTGCCCGTCCCTTCACCCATACAGGTCCCTAACGCAGCCGAGGCCGTGTCTGTAGCGTGGATGTTGTATCCACTATGTCTGGGGAGATGTCAGAGGTCCAGTAGGATCAGTTACCTTCGTGAGACCCGGCCGTCAGACACTTCAGACTACCTATGGCCCCCATAGCTGGCTCGTCTGGCCCTAACGCTCGGCCTGCGAGGTGACCCCGGATCACCAAGCCACACACCACTACCAGCCCCCATCATTGGTGGATGAGTGTCTACCTCAGTAGGGCTATTTGTGTGGTGGGATTAATCCACTGGGATCTTCAGAGTTCGTCGGAAAGTACTCCATGGTGGCTGGACCCCATGGCTGTTGCTTGAGTATCACCCCTGACGACTGAGTGTTGTAGTGGCAGTTGCCCTGGTCTTAATGGTGCTAAGTGACTATAAGAGTTATGTGTTATTGAGTATGTCCACCCAGTAGGGTTGGGAGTGTTATTGAGTATGTCCACCCAGTAGGGTTGGGAGTGTTATTGAGTATGTCCACCCAGTAGTGGTGTGAGTATGTTGAGCCTGAGGGCATAGTACCAGATTTCGTCTGTTGGTACATATATATTCTTTCTCCCACTTCCATATTAATGTTTACATAAATTTTGTATTTGTATATTGTCTATTATTTACCTCCAGTATTTACCGTTATTTCTTCCCTATTACTTGATATTATCATTACATCTACCCACGAGCCTCCTCTCGTCAGGCTACCAATGGTAATAAGTGTAAGAGTAAAAGGAATTGTTACTGACACACAGGCCCTTATAAAATGGTAGCAGCCCAGGCCCTCATAAAATGGTGGCAGCCCAGGCCCTCATAAGGGCAGTGATAAAGTTATCAAGAGCTAACAGTGAGTTAATTTCAGGGTTTCCGTCAGAACCCACTTGACTGTGAGAGTGATGACTGCGAGAGATTGACTGCTGTTTGAGACTGCCGTTGATGATTGAGGATTGGCGATTGTCGCCGTTGGCCCGATCAGTGTAGGCCTGTCACTGTTTAGTGGCGTAGCAAAGGATCTCTTGAGTGAACCTAGCCGTCTGGGTGCCCAGCTAACGACGTGACGATCGTTGGAGTCATCAGCTCTCCTCTACCTCGGCTCACAATACCACATATCTCAAGCAGCTTAGTGAAACCCTTTTGCTAACGGGAAGCTAAAGCTTCTCTCAACTGTACAAGGTCTGATTGGCTTATTCCCTTCCGCTTCATGGATGTACTGGGGGTAAAGTGAAGCTAGCTGAGTGATACAGGGTCGCACACTAGGGCCAAGAGTCAGTGGAGTTTAGAGGTACACTTTCCAAGGTGGAGAAAGGCTGATTTGGGCCTTAAACTACGGGTGCCTGTTGGTTGTGCCTTAAACGACTACGGAGTGCAGGTGGAATCTGTGTGTGTGTGTTAGGTTAGGAAGCATGGTTCACGGGTATTGGTGGACTCAGTAACTTCTTAATAATAGTGACAATATTTTGGTGTGTAGTTAATCTCAGGTATAACCTTTGTTCCCCAGAGTAGTGTTTAAGTTAGGTTAGGAGGTGTGCATCTGTTGGGGTAATAATATTTTGTTCAGTGCCCTGAAGGCCTACTCAGGGTGGCGTTAAGTTCTATTGTTTATACCATTTTCTCAGTGCTGGATATCATTTTGTTGAGTGCCCTTAATGTAGGTTATGTATATAAGCTACTGTGCCGAGCAGCAACCCTGTATATAAGCTACTGTGCCGAGCAGCAACCCTGTATATAAGCTACTGTGCCGAGTAGCAACCCTGTATATAAGCTACTGTGCCGAGTAGCAACCCTGTATATAAGCTACTGTGCCGAGCAGCAACCCTGTATATAAGCTACTGTGCCAGGCAACAACCCTGTATATAAGCTACTGGCGCAGTAGCAACCCTGTATATAAGCTACTGTGCCGAGTAGCAACCCCTGTATATAAACTACTGTGTGAGCAGCAACCTGTATATAAGCTACTGTGCCAGTAGCAACCCTGTATATAAGCTACTGTGCCGAGTAGCAACCCTGTATATAAGCTACTGTGCCGAGTAGCAACCCTGTATATAAGCTACTGTGCCGAGTAGCAACCCTGTATATAAGCTACTGTGCCGAGCAGCAACCCTGTATATAAGCTACTGTGCCGAGCAGCAACCCTGTATATAAGCTACTGTGCCGAGTAGCATTTATATATATTATCACGTGGCAACACTGCACGTTATGTGGCAACATTGCCCCGAGGCTGCCATATGGCAAGGCAGCCTCAGTCTGACTGTGCGAGCCGTGCATGGCACACGCGAGTCACCACTTGTACTTCTCTCATCCATAATAAACGGACTTCAGTGTTACACGGTGTTTCCCTACCCATCACTGCATTCTTCAGGGAACACTAGTAACCACCACTTAAGGCCTATTCATTGTAGAGTTATTGATTTCCAATTTTTTTATAAAATTTTCTGTGATTGATATTATTTTGTTGAAAGCCCTTAAGGCCTGTTTCATGTGTGCAAGCAACATCTCTTAATACTTTAAATTTATTGTTGTCTGATGAGGCATTGTCTGAGTTTCTAATATTTTCAATATCATGTATAACCTTTATTCCCCAGAGTAGTGTTTTAAGTTCAGGTTAAGAGGTGCGCATATTGGTGTACCATTATTTGATTGTGTCTGTAGTGTTGGAGGGAATATAAGTGTCTAAATTTTACAGTGTGTCTCATTCATCCCAGTCACAGACGCTATCCTTCCACGGGTCACGGACAATTCATTTTGTTTAGTAAATTTAAGTGTTCTTGTGCTGGTTCAGGATTTCTCTTAAAGGGGCGCTTCCACTGCAATTACCATCTAATAATCTTTAATAAAACCCCAAGTCAAGTGAGAAATTAAAGTCCAGTAATTCTGACCGATATATATATATATATATATATATATATATATATATATATATATATATATATATATATATATATATATATATATATATATATATATATATATATATATATAGAAAACGCATTGTGAGTTTCTATTCTACCTCAATCCTGAGTGTGAGATATCTTTCATGTACGTACGTTTGTGAGCCCATACAAAGAGAATTGACAACTGGCCACATACTGTACACTACAATTGGTGACCCCCGTAGCTGTGAACACCACACTCCCTCTGCTGCCTTATTCCTGGAGCTGTGAGGATCGCCCTGTCTGCTGCCATTCTGGGCCAACTGCCCTACCTGCAACACCTGCTACTCCACCATCTCACGACCATAAGGTTTATAATGCATTAGTCTGTTCTCCCCACTGGCGGTGTGAGTAACCCACATTACAGCCGGAGAGCAACTAATGTGCGATATTCCAAACGTGGTTTGAGCTCTTTTGCCTACTCTCCTATTTTTCTTTTGTTTTTTTAGTTCTGGCCTAAGGAACTGCACCCTAAAAAGTGCATTCGTCCCGAAGTCCCCCCTGCAATCTCCCAGGAGATTGTGAACATGGAAGGGGGTCGGAACAAGCACCCATCCCTCATCCTTACCTAACAGGTGTGACGCACTCCCGCAAGAATGGACGACAGACGGACCTCTCTACCACAACGTTGAAGACTGGTTAATTCATGTGGAAGCAGCCCTCATCGGCTCACAGGCTAGTGACGAGCAAAAGTACGGTGCCCTGCTCTATTCCTTGCCCACGGACGTCGCCACGCAAGTCTCAAGGACCATTTCCAACCCTCCAGATAACAAAAAATTCGCTACCCTGTGGGATGCCTTAAAGACGAGTTACCAACGGACCCGCCCCAGTCTCCTGCAAGACCTATCCTCTCTCTCCCTCGGAATCTCAACGCCTGCACTTCTCTGAGAGGAGATGTGTAGACTGAACTCCCGGCACACAGACAGACTTCCCGACTCTGTCCTGCGCCAGCTTCATGCACAGAAGCTCCCCACACAAGTTCGCATCACCCTGTCCGCAGTAGATTACTCTATGACATCAGAACTCTACGCAACCACAGCAGACAGAATATTCAACGAGTGCGCTGCTGCGCGCCTTGCCGCTGTGGACAACCCAACGGCCACACCAGTACTTACCCTTGAACTTGTAAACCGGGTCAACACCCCTCAGCCGAGCAATACCTCACAAGACATCAGGGACCTGTTGCAGATTTTGAACCGCAAGATGGACACCATAGAACAGCTCTGCTCCTCCCCGCCTGCTGCTGGGCCTGTTCCTGACTCACGCACCACGTCCTGCTAACCCCGACGCCTCCTTGCTGCCCTGGAAACAGCCGCCAACCCCCAGCACAACGGATCTGCCCTCTGCTGGTATCACAGACATTTCGGCTCCAATGCTCGACACTGTGAGCCCCACTGCAACTACTCGGGAAACGGCAACAAAGGGGATTGATAGACGCCTCAGCCCCCGTCACTTCAGGCGTCTCACTACTGCACATTACCGACCGCACCTCCTGCAGGAAATTCCTCGTCTACACAGGTTCATTGGTCAGCATCATCCCTCCCTCACTACAAGACACATCAAATCAACCTTCTTATGACCTGTTCGCTGCCTGCGGTACCCCCATCGCCTCTTGCGGCACACATATCCTTTCCTTAGACCTCGGTGTAGTATCTTGCATTATTTAATGGGAGAATGACAAGCACATGGTCGGTCTGGCTGGGCGTTTATTCTCTGTTCTTGGTTACAACGTGCCTAACACATTTCGTGTTACATAAGCCAAAACACTTTCTGACTTTGGTAAGAAGTAACATAATATATAATAAATGTAATCAATAAAGGCAGCATATAAACATACATATATATATAACACTATTTCTCCCTTTCAAAAGAGAGCATGGCTGCTACACATCCTAAATAAACAAAACTTACAGAATTACATATGGCAGGGAAGAAGGGAATAGAACACAACAAATATAACTTCCTAACTAAACAGTTTTGAAAGGCCTGTTCACAATTCAGATAATTAGAGGTCTAATTTAATTACTGGTCTCCTAACTCTGTTTGATCTTCTAGGACTATTCCCTCCATCAAGTTTTACAGGGGTTTTACTTGCACTCTGTGCATTATCAGTGACAGACATATCATCACTACAATCAGTTGACACAGAGAGTGGATGCTGGGAAACATCATCTTTGACATCATCATGATGATGATCATCTGAAACTGTGTCAAGTTTATCATCATGTCCTGGTGCTACATTCATCTCGTCATGTGCCTGAATGATGTGATCCACATGAACATATCTCAAAGAGTTACCACATTTCACTAAATATGTCCTAGATCCACATACCTTGTCAATGACACCAGTTATCCACTTTTCATGTAAAGTACCATAACCTTTAGCCATATTCCTAACTCTCACCCTATCATTTACCTTGAACACTCTTTCACTGGAACTCTTATCATGATACATTTTTTGTTGAGCTTGTTTCCACTCTACAACTTCAAACAGACTTGGCTTAACTAAACTTAATCTTGTTCTCAACTGTCTCTTCACCATTAACTCTGCAGGAGTACATCCTGTCACACTATGTGGCGTGGTTCTGTATCTGAGTATGAAATTTGCTAGTCTGTGTTTCATTGATTTTCCTACAGTTCCTTGAATTATCTGCTTGGAAAGTGCTTCCTTTACAATTCTAACTGATCTCTCAGCTGCACCATCAGAGGCAGGATGATAGGGTGGGGTCAGTACATGCTTTACACCGTTGAATCTCATGAAGTTTTTAAACTCTGATGATTGGAATGGAGGACCATTGTCAGAAACTACCTCTTCTGGTATTCCATGTTCGGCAAATATTTATCTTAATTCATCAATGGTGCTACCAGCATTAGTACTGTACATGTGCTTAACATCAATCCACTTTGAATGACTATCAATTAATACAATAAATTTGTCTGTTCCCTTATCACAGAAGTCAATGTGTACCCTTTGGAAGGGACGGGTAGGCCATTTCCAGGTTTTCAAAGGTGTGCTGGGTGGCATACTCCTAACATTCTGACAAACAGAGCACTCACGTACCATCATTTCTATTTCACCATCCAGTTTAGGCCACCACACAAAACTTCTGGCCAGTGCTTTCATAGCACATATACCTGGATGTTCAAAATGCAGTTCATTCAAAATTTGCCCTCTAAAACACTGTGGAATTAACACTCATACCCAACAACACACATCCCTGTTCTACTGATAATTGACACCTCCTTAAAAGATACGGTTGAAAGTCTAAGGATGGACAAATCTCTGGCCATCCATTTAGTGTATACTCCAGGACTCTTCCTAATACAACATCTTTCCTAGTTTCATGAGCAATCATTCCGGAGGTGACTGGAAAATCTTCTGCTATCATGGTTACAGCATAAACCTTAGGCTCTACTCCATCATTTGATCCACTACATGACAATCTTGACAAAGCATCTGCATTGGAATGATCATCTGAACGTCTGTACTGTATCTCATAGTCGTATGCCGACAATATCAAAGCCCATCTCTGCATTCTTGCTGCAGCAAGTGTAGGAACAGGCGAATTAGGACCCAAAATTGCCAAGAGAGGCTTGTGATCAGTTATTAAAACAAAATTCCTCCCATATAGATACTGGTGAAATTTCTTTACTCCAAATATGATAGACAAAGCCTCTTTCTCTATTTGTGCATAATTTTTCTCGCTTTGGGTAAGAGTTCTCGAGGCATATGCGATGGGTCTTTCTTCACCGTTATCCATTATGTGACTTATGACCACCTAATCCATAGCCCGATGCATCACAAGCAAGCTTTAGTGTTCTACTGGTATCATAGTGGACCAAAACATCAGTACTAGACAGAGCAGCTTTACAATCTTCAAATGACTTCTGAGTTGCACTGTTCCATTTCCATGGTATCCCTTTCTTTAACAGTTCATGTAGAGGGGCTAAAACTGATGAAAGTCCACTCAAGAACCTTGAATAATACTGTATCATACCTAGGAAAGCTTTCAATTCACTGACATTTTTTGGAGCAGGTAAATTTACTATGGCTCCTACTTTATCTTCTACAGATCTCAGCTCTTCTGCATTCACTTTGTAGCCAAGATAAGTTACTTCTTTAGCTAGGAATGAACATTTGCTCTTGTTGAGCCTGACATTGTGTGCCAACAATCTTTCGAATACTGTGGCTAGGGTTTTGACATGATTTTGGATGTCACTGTCGACAATATTGACATCATCCTGAAAACATAACACATTGGGAAGACCCACAAGAATTTTGTCCATGATGCACTGAAATAACTTTGGTGCACTTTTAACACCATAAGGCAACCTTTTGAACTTATACAATCCTTTATGAGTGTTGATGGTAAGGTACTGTTGACTTTCAGCATCAACAGAGACCTGAGCATATGCTTGGGACAAGTCTAACTTAGTGGAAATGGTTCCACCTGTTAGTGCAGCAAACAAATCTTGAGATGTGGGTAAGGGATATTGCTCATCCTCAACAGCTTGATTAATGGTAACTTTATAATCACCAAATAGTCTAACAGACTTATCAGCTTTAGGTACATTTACTATTGGAGCAACCCAATTGCTCTTGGCGGTTTTCACAATAATTCCCTCACTCACAAGTCTGTCTAATTCCTTCTCATCCTCACCTTTCAATGCATAAGGAACAGGTCTGGACTTAGCATATATGGGTGTAACATCTTTGTCAATGGTGATATGAGCTTCATAACTCTTTATACCATCCTGTCCCTTTACAAATAAAATCTTGTATTTTTCAAGCAATTTCTCAAGACCTGGAATACTGTTACACATTCTAACACTAAATATCTCCTTCCAGTCCATCTCAAGTTAACACAACCAGTTCTTACCTAACAAAGTTGGTCTATTCACAAAACTAGCTATAATTAATGGCAAATTTAAATTCTGATTTTTGTACTTTACCTCACACTCTAATTTACCTTCTGTGTTCAAAATCTCTCCAGTATAAGTTCTCAACTTGACACCCGAGTCTTCTAAAGGCACATGCGCAAATAGTTTCTCATACATATCTTTACTCATTATGGAGAAATCAGCTGCAGTATCCATTTCCATGGTTACAGGTGTATCATTAATACACAAGTCCACATTATACCTATGTTTAACTTTCTCTTCACGACTGGTGTAAATAGTAAACACATGGGCACTCTCATCATTATCAGATCCAAAATTAGTAACACTCTCATGAATACTGTTTTTCATTTCCTTCTCTCCACCTTCAACGGCATATACTCTACCTCTATCACTTCTACAGGCAGGAGCAGTATGTCCAATACGTTGACAATTGTAACATTTTGAATTCTTGAACTTACACTGAAAGCTTTCATGTTTCCCTCGGCACCTCTTACATTTTAAATCAGCATGTGTTCCTTGTTTTGTGGTATACTTATTCCTTTTAGCTACAGTTACTTTACACACTGAGCCACTACTGCTAACTGTTTCACTACCAGCATTGGGAACAAATTCTCTGGTGTTTTTCTCGGCCAATTCCATGCTTTTAGCTATCTGACATGCACTTTCAAAAGTTAAGTTCGTGGTGTTCATTAACTTATTCTGTATTTTTTCATAATTCAGGCCTATTACAAACCTGTCTCTTAGAGCTCGGTTCAAGAACTGTCCAAAGTTACAGTGAATGGATAACTTCTTCAAAGCTACTATATAATTACTTACTGATTCATCTTTCCCTCTATCTCTGGTGCCAAATCTGTAACTTTCAGCGATCTCAAGTGGAGCAGGATCAAAATGTTGCTTCAGAATCTTGGTAATCTGAATCAGTGAGGAGTCCTTGGGTTTGTCTGGAGTAAGCAGATTGACCTGAGTAGAATAAACATTAGCTCCTACCTCTGTCAAAAAGATTGCTTTCCTTTTCTCTTGAAGGGCTTTCTTCTTCTGAGCATCACCACCGTCGTCCATTAATTCATTTACCAGAAAGAAGAAGTCCATTCTCTCACAATATGATGTGAAATCTTCCTTGTCTGCATCATACTCCCCCAATCGTCGGATGTATCCACTGACGCCAGCCATGGTTGCTCTCTTCACTTAAATTCTCCAGGTTCAGAGTAGCCTTCCCATCAGTGGTCACTATCCTCTCTTCAAGGACTTCACCAGCACTTTGTGAACCCCATCCTCGTCGCCAGTGTAGTATCTTGCTTTATTTAATGGGAGAATGACAAGCACATGGTCGGTCTGGCTGGACGTTTATTCTCTGTTCTTGGTTACCACGGGCCAAACACATTTCGTGTTTACACAAGCCTAAACACTTTCTGACTTTGGTAAGAAGTAACATAATATATAACATATATTGTATGTATATTATGTATGCTGTATGTATATTATGTATGTATATTATGTATGTGCTCCATTTATATACACTATTTAGTCAGCCTAGCTAGCAGCGTGTGGCAATGTATTAACCATGTCCCACACCCTTAATTAATGTGCCTGGCGACATATGGGAGCTGCTAATGTATCACTTGCCACATGTCGCCTAAAGGCTAGTTGACCCCTAGCCCGAGTAAGGAGCGCCACCTCCCTTGTGTATCTCTGCTTATCCAGTAAATAGAACCTACGAAAACTCTACAGGTGTTTGTGTTCGCTCCTGTAGATAGAACTTGATACCCAGAACACATGCATATATATTCAGTAAAGGCAGCATATAAACATACATATATATAACACAGTCGATGCGAGTCGAATGATCTCCACAGTTCAAGTTCAAGTTTAAAAGCTCCAACAAAGTTGTTGGTAGGGAAAGTCAGAGCGGGGAAGATGACAGAGGAAGGAGCAGGAGGTTAGGAAAGGATTTGTAGTGGGAGAGATAGTGCCGTGGCTTTACACGACCGCGTTTATTTGGTTATCACATCGTGCACGTATTTGGTTTTTGTCTGTGTTGGGTGTGTGATCCTCGGGTCAGCCTGCCCCGTATTTATCTGATTCTGCCGGATTAGGAATCGAGGCGCGCGTAGCGCGAGAGCCATTCACAGGGGAGAACACGAAAGTGTGAAACTTCCTGATTCTGGCAAGCTGTGAAATGCCGGACCTCTTTCGGAGTTGCTACCCGTCCGTCCACATCTGAGAGTAGGTCGGTGGACATCACTGGCTTGTGGTAGAAGTGGTACCGCTCTTTCCTCACATGCAAGATGTCATGGGTTCGATTCCCGGGCAAGCGAAAGTTGTTTGGACACTCTTCCTCGCCCCCTTGGTCCCTGTTCACCTGGCAGTAAAGTAGGTACCTGTTGTAAATCGAAAGGTTGCGAATTCGTATTCAGGGAAAGTTGTTGGAACTTCTAAACTTAGAACTAACACAATCCGGAGGAGTGGTGACCCGAGGATCACACACCCAACACAGACAAAACCAAATACGTGCGCTATGCGCTAACCAAATAAACGCAGTCGTGTAAAGCCACGGCACTATCTCTCCCACTACAATTCCCTTCCTAACCTCCTGCTCCTTCCTCTGTCATCTTTCCCGCTCTGTCTTTTGCTACCAATAACTTTGGAGCTTCTAAACTTGGAAAGCTGTACGCTGATTGGCTGGTAAGCGGACGGCGGGGTCAGTCGGCAGTTGTAGGGGAGAGTATCCGCTACAACCTCCTAAAACTAACCGGGCGAAACAGCCCGGCTTACTTCCAAGGCGATTTGAACTCTCGACACCCAACCCTTGGACATCACAACAGAAACCCTGCTGGAGTAGTACTGTACAACCTAATTGAGCAAGGCAGCATTACACACCTAGGCCCAGACTTTCAAACATTCATTACACCGGGAAACTCTGGGAATCCCGACATAATTCTGACAAACAGACACCACCATTTTCACGCACACATAAAACCTGGACCCGCCAGCACCAGTGACCACATACCCATAATAGCAACTTTTTCCACATCTCTAATACAAATTCCCTCGACACCAAGATATTCATTTAATAGAGCTAACTGGGAAAGTTTCAAAACAGCTCTCAACACCGATGAAACAATAACTCTCCACAACAAAAACACCAACGAGATCGATATTGCCTTAGAAACCTGGTATTCGAAAATCACAATAGCCATGAAAAACAACATCCCAAAAACAACATATCGCACACTACCACATGTACAACTAACACATAGAAAAACTCATCCAAAGCAGATTCACCAACCTACATGAATTTATAAAAACATACGGCTGGAGCCCACACATCATTGTATTTTATTGAAATCTTAAAGAAGAATTACTAGAGAGATGCAAAGTAAAACACGACGAGAAATGGAACCAGCTAATAACCAACACACAAGCAGACTACAGAAACCCAAAAGCCTTCTGGACTAAAATAAAAAATCTCATGGGAACCAACTCAGAGGAGAGCAGCTACCTTATAGACAACAATGGTAAGAAGATTACAGAACCTAAACTCAAGGAACTAATATTCAGAACATTCTGGAGCAGCATCTAACAAATCACGGATGAGGACAACCGAAACTTCTGCAGAGAAACAGAACACGTGGTTGAAACACACTTGAACCAAAACACAGACAAATGGCAACAATCCAGGACAATCAACCTCAACACGTTAGATAATAACGACCCACTAATTGCTCCAATAACCACACATGACATCACAAAAACAATTGCCAGCATCAAGAATAAATCGCCAGGAATAAGTCAAATAAACAAAACCGTGCTGCAAAACATACCACCACCAATGATCAAACAGCTTGCAGACATCTTCAATGCATCAACAGCAAGCGGATTATTCCCATCCAAATTTAAAAAGGCAAAAATAAGACTCATTCCAAAACAAGGAAAGAACCCAACACAGACAGAAAACTACAGACCCATATCACTCCTCGAAACACCTGGCAAAATCCTTGAAAAAATAATAAACCAGACTAAGAAACCACCTAGAGTATGAAGACAAATATAACCATAGACAACACGGCTTCAGGAAAAACCGAGGCACCTACACTGCAATAGCCTTAATATACGAATCCATCGCAAATGCAACCAGCAACAGAAACCAATGTAACATAGCACTCAGAGATGACAGCAAAGCCTTCGATAAAGTATGGCATGAAGGGCTCAAATACAAGATCATTCAACTCAACATGCCACCCAACATCACGGCTCTCCTCTGCAATTTCCTTGACAACAGACAATGCAAACTCACCATCGACAACTACATAGGTCAAAACTTCACCCTCTACAGTGGAGTACCCCAAGGCAGCAACATATCACCAACACTATACACCATATATACAGCGGACATGCCCAAACCAAGAAACTCAGAGCACATTGCATACGCAGACGACGTAACCCAAATTACACAATATCCAGGGAAAACAAAACAAATGATGGCAATCAGAACTAGCAGAGAAATAGAAACCATAAACATTTATGAACGGAAATGGAAAATTAAAACTAACACACAAAAACTGAAGATAATTCATATAGCTAAAACCAGACCATACCCAATCATGGTTAACAATCAGAACATTCCATCCGCAGAACATTGGAAAATCCTCGGCCTCAAAATCACAAGGAACGGCATACTACCACATATCACAGAAAGAATTGCAAAAGCCAAGGTCCAACTAACTAAACTCAGAAGATTCCACAAATTAAACACCAATATACAACTACACCTTTACAAAGCACTTGTCAGACCACACCTGGATATCTCCCAATTCCATTCAACACTATAACAAAATCAAATAAACTCAAAATACAAGCAGTTCAAAACATAGCCCTCAGAAGAGCAGCAAAACTCAGACCACCATATGCAAAAAATTCCAGAGAGTTACACACAGAACATAACCTAACCACAATCAACATCAGAACACATAATCGAGCATTAGCAATATGGGAAAAACTACAAGAACTAGAAGACCCCATATTCCAACAATTAATGCAAGAAAAAATTACCAGAACACACAACTGGTGGCCAAAGAGCATAACATATGACAACACAGAACCAGAACCAATATACACGAAATAAAAACCAAAAGACTCAAAGGACACGGAGGGCCCCCTCCGCAAACACCACAATCTACCTTAGCTTAGATTAGCTTGGCTTCCCTTCCCTTGCTGTAGTGGACATGAAATGCTGGCATGGCAGATTTAACCTTGTCCCCGCAAGGTGGACAGCCCACCTGCGATCAATCTCCCTCTTTATTTCCCACTTCCTAACCTAAACCTTCCTCCTACACCGTCTTCCACCTTCCTGAGCCAATGGCTCTCTTCTCTCCATCCCATCAGATCGGAGCCCATTCTATTCTACTCTACTCTCCAGAACCAGCAAGACCTCCAAACAAGCTCCTCACCAACCAGCTCCCTCAGCAAGCTCTTCACCCAACAGGACCTCTGAGAAAGCTTCTCATCACACAGCAACTCCTCAGCACTGCACTGTACATACAATATATACAATATTCTTACCTCCATCCTGAGAGTAAGATATCTTACATGTACGTACGTATGTGAGCCCATACAAAGAGAAATAGAACAAACAAAGAGATCTCGACAACTGGCCACATACAGTACGCTACAATATCAGTGGCTGCTTTTTACGCTACATTTCAGTAATTTTAATTTAATTTTATGCCTAAAATACTGCCAGGCTGGTGGCTGGCAGAAAATATAATATTCAAAAATAAGCTACTGATCAAAGTATTGGATGTTTGTACCCATTTTCTGGGTCCATGACCTGTGCCAGGGTGGGCTATTCCCCGTAAAAAAAAAAAAAAACGAGTTGGACAGAAGAAGAGCCACCCCAGATATGAGCAGTACTCCAAGAATAGCTGGATTATAGTATACAGGCATGGAAACCCTATCTCCAGAAAGACCAAATATCTACAGAAAAGGTGCAACACAGAGCCTTACTAAGATAATTCCGGAACTATTTCACCTCGATTAAAAAAAAAGGACTGATATATTACCCTTAAGACATGGCACTCACTAAGACAATAAAAATCTTGAAATGGGGTGGAAGACGTGAACCGGCCTTTTTTGTGATGCCATGCACCAATACGGGGGACATCACATAATTTCAAGCTTGTCAAGTTATTATGCAGAGCAAACATAAAGAAATTATTCACACAGGGTGGTAGTGGACCCATAGAACAGTCTACCAGCTCAAGCTATGAAAACGAAAACAGTACTGGGCTTCAAAATACCATATAAACAAAATTATCAAGAGCAATGGAGGAATCCTACACAGACCATTGGCCTTCCCTCAGCATGGCTTCCTTGCGGTTGCTCTGTGTTAATATTCGCAATGCACTTTGCTTTATTAACATGTGTCGACAATAACTTACCTTAATCAAGTAATTATCCTAATGAATAAAATCCATGTACCGTTGTATCTATCTTTTTTCTATTTGGTGTTTATATACATTATATATTCAAATACTTTTTGGCTGCAATACACGTTAAATGGCAGCCTTCCTGATGTTAAGGCATGCCTCGACTGAGGAGATATCTTGTCATACTACACAAGAGCGTAATCATGTGTAATCAGATAGCAGGGCAGGTACCCTACTAAAAAATGTAATCTTATCAGGAATATTACAGTTTTCCACTCTTATTATGAAGAATTAACTGCTTGTTTCTTTGTGACTAGCGCAACATCAATTCTAGGTTAAATGTTAGTTTAAATTCTACCAGCATTATTATGGTCACACTGGCACGGCTGGTCTGTTTGAAACCTAATGATTTGTAGTGGTATACTGCCAGACTGGGGGTCACTAATTCTAAGGGGAAATACTTAACTCTAATCTTAATTTCTAAGGGTCGCTTCCACCAGACCCACTCTGGACATCATGTAGCTCATTAGGTAGCGTGCAGAGTGGACTAGGCATTGGGTTAGGTTTTTCATTGACCAGATCGATAAGGGGAAAGAAGGGTGAAACCATAACATGTCTTAATTAATTTATTCCTAATAAAGCATACTGGTAAAAAACATACAAATGAATTGGCCTTCCTCAGAAGAACAACGAAAATGTTGGTTACCCCGCTCGGCACCAGACGTCTTATATTAATGGCGTGTCATCCACATACTTATTGCATACCAATCTGTGACCACCTTACCTCGGTCATTCCTTCTTACATTACCCCTTAACACATCAGACTGCTCCACCTGTATGGAGTATAGCACCGTCGGTTATGATACATAGTAGCACCATCTCAACACACCTGTTACACTCCACACCTGCAGGTATGGAACTCCTTGTAATTTTTAGGTATACATAACAGGCGCCTCGTTCGCACACCGCCCTCGGTGGGTAAAGACGAGGGCTTCACCCAGAGACATACCAGTACTATTTCTACGCCTGGTATTATAGGTCGTTCCAAGTGACGCCCGCCGAGTTTCTCACGGTCTCCTTATGTGTTACTACTCATTTGGGGTGGTGTGCTGGGAATCCGCAGGTTCACAGTGGATTGGCATAGCTGGGAGTAGTCACCACCTGGTGGGACGCTCACAGGGATAATGGCTGCCGCGCAGCAAGGCACTCCGACCACATGGGACCTGAGGTGACGGTAGAACGGAGGGTACTGAGAAATAATGCCTGACGGGCGGTTATCACACACCCTAACTCATTACTATTACACTTATACATCAGGCAAAGCTTTAAACTGTAATAAATTCTATATAAGCCTTTTTAATTATATTTTATAAACACATATTTTAATCCTAAATTACACACTAAGGTAAGGTTCTGGTTTGCTAGTTCGTGGGTAAATTCATTGGGTTATAATATCAACGTGGCACACTCGAGGCGGGTACAGGACACTCCCTAAAACAAAGGCCGAATGTTCATGGCGTGGGTATATCCACTTCACTTAAAACTGTAATTAGGGATCCTCCTCTCACACATTGCACTATTTGAACACAGACATAAGATTCTCTGATCACTGTACATGTCGTGGGTATATGTCACGTGAGGATAGGAGGTGTATTTAGTTCACACCGATGCATACAAGATATTTCCTTTCAAGTATAGTTTCCGGGTCACTTACAACACCTCACATAGTTCTGATACATTTATCCTTTTTCCAAATCATTGTTCTCATGTATTTTCCTATGATATCTGTGGAAGTTATGTTCACTACACATTCACAGACGTAAATAGTATGACCTTCAAACCCTGATCCACACTTAGTCCTACAGTACACTAGTCCGGCTCAACTGGACTTTCCCAATCATCTTATGGATACCCTGAGTTCTCCTTAATGCTATGAATACACACAATTAATATTATATAACCGTCCCTGGGTACAACACAACACATGATTCAGCAACATTGAGTAGGTGAGTTATCCTTCATCAATGTTTCCCGTTTTCTGAGATTCTACAAGCGCGGTGGATTTGAATGTTATGTAGAGTAATATGAATTAAATGGGTTTTTTGGAATGACAATGATGTGTGCAGTACAGTACAGTGGATTCCTCCCTTACAAGTACCGAATCTTCTCGAATTCCCCAGCCTACGCCTCCAGCGCCGCCCACGGAGCGGGGTTCAACTATCTACCCACGCCTACCCCCGCCTTATAAGGCCTGACACCGCTGTGACCAGCCGCTTTCTACCCATTGCCACCAGCAAGCAACACCTCCTCCTCCGCTCCAGCCTGGCGGCTCCCGCTCCCGCCGGCGACCTTGGCGTCCCTCAAGCCGCGTGCTCCTCTGGGCACCCTCACCAACCAGCTCTCTCTACTCAATGCTTGTAACCATACTGCCTTCCCAGCACCAAGCTGCATTGTACATCCAATACAACATGTATACAGAGAGCACATTGTGAGTTTCCTTTCTCCATCCCATCCTGAGTGTGAACCAATATCTCATAACCCCACAGATTCATATTATGCTCCACGCCCTTGGGATAACTGGTGAGTTATCCCTAGAAGAAAACGCGTTTTCTCTAGCTTAGGCGCCGTCCATTTAACTGACTTCCTGAAACCAACCTCTATACAAAGTAAATTTGAATGTGAGAAAGAACACGATTGTTCTGAGTCAACTTAGATATGTCTGATTACAGTTAAAGCATTCAAGATCCTCTGTGAGTAATGTTGAAAGCTTTAACTGTAAGTAGCACTTGTCAAGTAAGTGAGTGTCGAGTCTGCCAGCACAAATGGCATCTCTTAATATTGTCCCTGGGGATAGCCATAAATTTCCAATTGCTACTGAAGTTAGATTATATTGATGCCCAAACATCAGAGAATCTGACGTTTTTAGTTTAGTTAGTGTCAGTTGTCTATTCAAGAAAACCATTAATCTCCAGAAAAGAATATGTCACACTCTTATCTCCAAGATCTCAATGTATACCCATAGAGGGTCCTTGTCTAGAAATCCCGCTGATGTTGTGAGAATGACATTAACAGCGTGTGTATTTGATGCCCATTTCACTTATTCCTGGCAAGCTCAATCGCTGATTAGATTATAAAAATAGACATAAGAAATTCACCTGACCCATGACACTGATTTTCATAGTTGAATGTACAGCGACTGAGTTGAATCAAATTTCTGTCGTTTGTGAGATTAGTCCTTCTGGCATGTCTGTGCAGGCCTGAGTTGCCAGATGCCCATATATAAACGAATGCACGAGGAAGACTCACACGCTCGTGACTGTCCTCAAAGCATCTCCAGGTATGTGAACGATTGTTTCCCCTCCGCCATGTAAAGTCAGTTTAACTCAGTTGAATTTTGTGGATATCAGTGTTCATGTTTTAACAGAGTGAAATGGTTGTGTGCCAAGTATAATTAAAGTAACGTAAGTATCTTCTGTATCATTGACAGATGTATGTTATGTGTAGTTGAAGTTGGACCATTTTAACTCTCGTGACTCTTCCTCAACGCATCTCCAGGCTCAGAGTGGGTGTTAGCTGCATACCAGCTGGCTGTCGTGAAGGATGTCGTCAATTCGGCAAGATTGAATTGAGCGAGTTGCTCACCCTGGGAACTAATCCCACTGGACGAACTCCCTCTCAGTGTGTCAAACTGCAATCGACCTAACAACACTCTTCGTTTGTTGGTGTGACACCAGAGTGACACCCTGATGTATTCCTCACAGTTACAATATAGGGACCAAAGTATTATTGTTGTACCTGATTGGGGATAACTAGCAGAAATATAGTTATCCCATGTTGAGTATTGAATTCCTAAATATTGATGTTACCAGTAATAACGCTTATTATATGGGGTGTGAGTCCATCATTCATATGTACTGCCAACTGAGTTCTAGTGAAGGTGCCATATGTAAGCTTGTCATGTGGTGGTGTGTTCTTTTAAATGTACAACCAGAATTGGAATTGCAGATAAGTTAAGCCAAGGAGTTGATCCTTGTAGTTGTATGTTAATGACATCTTTAACCAAATTTAATTTCATATTAATAAACCATTTTTAGAGTATGTTAGGGATATCATTTTCCCTCAGTATCTACCTTTATTCTTGTCCAATAGCTTGATACCAGAATTACAGAACCCAGAACTAGTGGAGAAAATAAATGAAATAAGAAAATAAAAGAAAACGAAAAAAAGAACCCCGCCCTTGTAAATGGTGGCAGCGGTGGGATTGTAATTTTATATGGTATCAAGTTAGGACGAATGAATGTGATATTGTAGGTGTTTTTAAACTGTGATTTGTAATGACCATTTCATTGTAACTAATGAATAATTCAGATTGCTAATATTTTTGTTTCGTATTTTTTTCAGTGTACATGTATAGCATTTAATTCTGTGCTAATTAAGTAGGGACTTAATTATTTCATTTGGTACTAATTTTGTTTAGTGGAAACAGTGTTAAGTTTTTAATTTTTTAGTTTAACAAATTTATAGACAAAGCTTAGAGTACAGTTTGCCTATTCTGAGTAATTCAGTCATGCCTTGACACTGAGGGTGGTATCACTTCTCACTGCCATGCAGGACAAAGGTTCATACACAAAGAAATAAATCATATTCATTAACAGTATATATAGGTCAGATTCATGTGGGTGATGTCACTGTTCACTGCCATGCAGGACAGAGGTTCATACACAAAGAAATACATCATATTCATTAGCAGTATATATAGGTCAGAGTCATGTGGGTGATGTCACTGTTTAATGCCATGTAAAACAGTGGTTCATATACATTGGACGTCATATTCTAATTCAAGACTAATAAGTGTGGGCTAGCACATTTGGGATAAACAGCAACAATGTCCTCAAGCACCCCCGATTAAATGTAGTAATTACAAAATTCATGACACAATAAGCCAGGTGGCCTGAAGTCTTTGACAGTGTCACATTCAATAATATAGTGTTCAAGTGTATGCTTTAAAGGTTTATCACAAAGTTTATATGCTGAGTGTTCAGGTATGGGTACAGCGTTACTAACTTGCCAGATGTGTCTGTATCCTAGCCTAATTCTGGCCACAACTACATCCATTGTCTGGTTCTGTCCCTATGCAGCCTATACCGGTAACTCTTGTCACAAAATTTGTCATATTTACTAATACTACAACTGCCAGGTCTCTGCATTTCTCAGTTCTTTTAGATCAGAGTTCATGATTCTGACTTGAATGTTTTTAAGTACAGCATTGGACAGGCCAAGGTCACGGTCAACATTTTCTTTCTTACATGCCTCATTGGCTAGTCTATCAGCACGGTCATGATACCTAATTCCAACATGGGACGGAATCCTCACAAATTCTAAAGAGAGTTGTTCGCATTGGCAGTTATCACATTTCGTTTAATATCACATTCAACTTTAGACATAGAACCTGACGGGCTGTTCATTGATTTCAAAGCACTTTGAGAGTCACAGAATATTACCCCACCTCCATTTTCTTTAAGGTAGTCTTTAGCTAAATAGATTCCAGTTAGTTCAGTTTGTGTTGTGCTGGCCCAGCTGTTCAACCTTTGCTTGTTTGACACTATCATCTCTTTTTCTTTATATATTACAATAGCACAGCCTGTTCTACCTGTGTTTGTCTGCACAGAACCACCAGTAAAAGCATAAACTGTTAAAGCCAGAGGTCCATAAGAGTCCCGGCCCTGACATGGTGCATCCTAGAGTGCTAAGAGAGTTGAGCAACGAGCCTGCCGAGCCCCTGAAGATCCTGTTTTGTAAATGCCTGGATAAACGAAAGGTCCCCAGTGAATGGAAAGTGGCTTATGTGAGTCCTATCTTCAATAAGAGCGATCGTCACTCCACGAACAACTATAGACCGGTGAACCTGACCAGCATAATATGTAAAGTACTTGAGAGTATTATCAGAGATGCCACGATGGAACATCTACTACGAAACAACCTTGTAAAGGATTGCCAACACGGTTTTATGCCGGGGCGCTCCTGCTTAACAAAATTGCTCAAGGTATTGGATATTTGGACCCATATTCTGGAACGGGGTGATAATATCGACAAGATTTACCTAGATTTTGCCAAGGCTTTCGACAGTGTACCACACGAAAGGCTGAAAACCAAGCTGGAAGGGTACGGAATTCGGGGAAATGTCCTAGCGTGGATGGAAGACTTTCTACATGACCGCAAGCAGTGTGTGGTGATTAATGGCACGAAATCATTATCCGTACCTGTCACAAGCAGGGTACCACAGGCCTAACGTTGTACACTCCCCCATACAAATGTTTGCCGATGACGCCAAATTTTTTCGGAAAATCAAGAACCAAGCGGACTGTGAAGGGCTGCAGAATGACCTCTGTGAGCTCCAAGAATGGTCGAAGAAGTGGCTGCAGAGATTCAATGTCACGAAGTGTAAGAGGATGCACCTGGGGCGTATCAACGGTAAGGATGCATATCATATGTCCCAACGGGATGAAGAAACTGCACTATATGAGACTGAATGTGAGAAGGACCTAGGTGTGTATGTTGACAATGAGCTGAAGTTCTCGAACCATTGCGAGAAGAAGGTAAATCAGGCAAATAAATTATTGGGTCTTATAAGAAGGTCGTTCAGATATCTAGACGGTCCGTCCCTCGTAACAATCTTCAAGAGTGAAGTGCTTCCCCATCTGGAGTACTGTCACCCCATCTGGTCCCCGAGATATGCTAGGGACTGTCAATTGGTTGAAAATGGTCAAAGGAGGGCCACCAGACTGGTGCCTGCCCTTCGGCGCCTCAGCTACCCTGAGAGATTGGAGCGTCTGAATTTGCCTAGCTTATACTACAGACGGGTAAGGGGTGACCGAATAGAGGTGCATAAGCATCTCAAGGGGCTCTACTCAGTCGAGTGTCCTTATTTGGAGCTGGCGGACGCTCGCCCCACAAGGGGTCACAGCTCAAGATTGAAGAAGCAGCAAGTCCAGAAAACTGTGAGGGCAAACTTTTCGGAGTGAGAGTTGTGAACTCTTGGAACAGTCTACCAGAAAGTGTTATGATGGCACCTAGTGTGAGCTCTTTCAAGAGAAGACTTGACCAACACTGGAGCAGGTTCAGGTACATTCAGGAGCCGGTGCCTGCCCAGTACTTGCCAACAGTGCGTAACAGAGACGTGACCGATCGCCCAAGCGGCTAACAAGCCGATCTTTTGGTGAAAAGGATAAAAGAAAAGGAAAAGTAATCAGAGACGTGACCGATCGCCCAAGCGGCTAAAGAGCCGATCAGTGTTGAAGAGGATGAAAGTAAAAAAGTAAATAACATTCACTTGATTTAATACTCTCTATATGTCTGTTAATATTTCTAATGTGACACATCTCATCACATCCGTGTTTAACATTTGCTTACTACCAACAGGAGTGTAATTAATAGGAACTGATATATCCAGCCAAGGAGGAATGGCATTAATGGGTTCGTCTGGGGTGATTGGGACATTCAGTTTCAATAGATCTGCAACACTTTTATGAAGCCATGCCCCAAACAGAGTCTTTTGTGGAAGGTAAGCAAGACAGTAGGGATTACTTGGATAGAACATCAACTCAGTTTGAGCTGTAGTTTGGGGACCATTGTTCTTAAAAACTTTGACACAAAACATGGTATTAAGTAGAGCTATCCTCTGAGATAGGGAGGGCAGCCCAAGTTCTTTCTTCGTATTTACAATTCTGGTTGATTTGGGGCATCCTAGAATGATGCGCATGGCTTCATTTTGCACTACCTTAAGTCTGTTGAGTTATTGAGGCGGAATAGTCACAAAACGGAGAGCATAGGTGATGTTAATTCCATAGCTCTTACCAACAAGGGTTCTGAGGGGTTTAATGTGCTGAATTAGTTTGGCACGAAGGTTGCCGACAAAGTTTGCATCATTCACACAAATTCCACGATATTTATAAGAGCTACATAGTTCCAAGGACATGCTGTTAATGTTAAAGAGGCAGAGGGTGATCAGGACGAGGATTGAGTGACCCTCGTCTTGTCAACAGATATTATGAGACCACATTCCACAGTCCTCTGAGCAAATACATCCAGCAAGGCTCGCAGCCTGAGCTTGGTCTGTGTCATAATGCAGATATCATCAGCATAGCATATTACAGCCTCGTTTGGCTGAACTGAAATGTCAACAATAAGCTTGTGCATCAGTATATTGTAGAGCATAGGACTTATCACTCCTCCCTGAGGTGTGCGAAGCTCAAATGCTATCATTCTTGTACTTTTG
The DNA here is from genome assembly GCF_018991925.1 of Homarus americanus. NCBI lineage: Eukaryota > Metazoa > Arthropoda > Malacostraca > Decapoda > Nephropidae > Homarus > Homarus americanus. The sequence continues at coordinate 1,406 of NW_024719034.1, read as the reverse complement.
ACTCCCCCAAACAGAACACTGGCATACCTATTGGACAGATAACCCTTTATACGTGTCAGGAGGTTACCTTGCATGCCAAAATTAGCTAGTTGCTCAAGTTTAATGTCTCTATTAGCTACATCAAAGGCTGAGTTTAGGTCTGTGAAGGCTGTTTGTGTCTTATCTTTTGAGTGAACATGATATTCTGCAAAGCATGTCTGTGTGTTTCGCCCGGGCATGAACCCATACAGATTAGGGGCCAGTTTGTCTTTGACTTGAAACATGAAACGGTTGAGAACAACTCTTTCAAGGACTTTACACATACAGGATGTGAGTGAAATGGGCCTGAAGTTTGGAGAGTTAGCTTTAGGGATTGGTACTATGTTTCCATGAGTCCATGTCTTGGGCAGAATACCTTGTGTGAGGCTCATTTGATACAGGTCAAGCAGTGGATGGTTAGGGACATCATTTAACAATCTCAGGGTGTTATAGGTTATGCCATCCTCACCAGCGGAGGATGATTCACCTTTTATTAGTGCTGCTATAAGGACTGGGGCGGGTTTTTGTTTTCTCTTTTTTTTCTCCATTATTCTTACTTTTTTTCATTATTATTTCTGTCTAATTATTTAATTTCATATAGTTACTTCGTAACCTCTGACCTTTGGTAGCATGGCGAGGGTTTGGGCACATGGGTTCTGTAATTCTGGTATCAAGCTATTGGACAAGAATAAAGGTAGATACTGAGGAAGAATGATACCCCTAACATACTCTAAAAATGGTTTATTAATATGAAATTAATATTAGTTAAAGATGTCATTAACATACAACTACAAGGATCAACATCTTAGCTTTACTCATCTGCAATTCCAATCAGATACTCTTGCTTCTTACATCATTACTGGTTGTACATTTAAAAGAACACACCACATGACAAGCTTACATATAATACCTTCACTAGAACTGTTTGTGGTACATATGAAGGATGCACTCACAACACTTAACACGTTATTACTGGTAGTATCAATATTTATAGGTTCACTACTCAACATGGGATAACTATATTTCTGCTAGTTATCCCCAATCAGGTACAACAATAATACTTTGGCCGCTATCTGGTAACTGTGAGGAAAATACCAGGGTGTCACACTGGTGTCACACCAACAAATGAAGAGCGTTGTTAGGTCGACTGCGAGACTCGCTCAATTCAATAGTTATCCTTGAAGACAGCTAGCTGATATGCAGCTACCAATCCCCGGTAGCTGCTAGGTATTCAGCTAACACCCACTCTGTGCCTGGAGATGCGTTGAGGAAGAGCCACGAGCGTGGTCTTTTCTTCTTTTATCCTCTTCACCACTGAACGGCTCGCTAGCCTCTTGGGCGATCGGTCACGTCTCTGATTACTTTTCCTTTTCTTTTATCCTCTACTC